>NC_048574.1:72454767-72557267 GCF_013265735.2 Oncorhynchus mykiss
TAAGATTTTCTACTGACAAGTTTACACCTTAACTATTGCAGTGAAACATTTTACCCAGGAAATTGTCTAGAAGGGATTGAATTTGTTGTTGCTTAATTGTTTTTTGGTAGGTTTTCAAACTGCATTCCTTCCATCTATAGCATTTCTTATTGTTACTCAGTTCCTTTGGCTTTGATGCCTCGTGATTGGGTATTGCTCTGTTCAAGTAGACTGTGATTTTGCTGTGGTCTGATAGGGATGTCAGTGGGATGCTGACTGTGAATGCTCTGAGAGACTCTGGGTTGAGGTCAGTGATAAAGTAGTCTACAGTACTACTGCCAAGAGATGAGCTATAGGTGTACCTACCATAGGAGTCCCCTCGAAGCCTACCATTGACTATGTACATACCCAGTGTGCGACAGAGCTGCAGGAGTTGTGACCCGTTTTTGTTTATGTTGTCATAGTTGTGCCTAGTGGGGCATATGTGGGAGGGAATGCTGTCACCTGCAGGCAGGTGTTTGTCCCCCTGTGTGCTGAGGGTGTCAGGTTCTTGTCCGGTTCTGGCATTTAGGTCGCCACAGACTAGTACATGTCCCTGGGCCTGGAAATGATTGATTTCCCCCTTCAGGATGGAGAAGCTGTCTTCATTAAAGTATGGGGATTCTAGTGGGGGGATATAGGTAGCACACAGGAGGACATTTTTCTCTGTTAAGATAATTTCCTTTTGAATTTCTAGCCAAATGTAAAATGTTCCTGTTTTGATTAATTTAATGGAGTAAGTTAGGTCTGCTCTATACCAAATTAGCATACCCCCTGAGTCCCTTCCCTGTTTCACACCTGGTAGTTTGGTGGATGGGACTACCAGCTCTCTGCAACCTAGAGGGCAACCAGTGGTTCCGTCTCCTCTATACCAGGTTTCTTGCAGGATGACAATGTCTGTATTACCGATTTCTTTGGTGAAGTCTGCGTTCCTGCTCTTTAGGCCAAAGGCAGATGACCTCAGGCCTTGGATATTCCAGGATGATATAGTGAAGGCTTTTTGTTCCATAAAGTGTCCAATGTTGTTGGTCGTGATATGGCCTCAGGCCAGTAAGTGTGAGCAGAGCCTGCTGAGCATCTGGTACATGCCATTGGCTTGAGCGAGTGTAAGAGTGGGGGTTGGGCCTGTTTGCCAACTCACTACCTGGGCGTATGTGTGATTTCCATGTTGAGGCCCTCTTTACGGGGGTGGGGTGCATGGGGTGGGCAGGAGTGGCATAGGTCTGATCTGAGGGGGCCTAAATGGGGTGTGGGCATGGTTGACGTGGGGGGGTGTTGATTGGTTGGGGTGGGGGTGTGGATGTGTCTGGGGGTGCTGTGGTCTGGATGTGAGTCCTCTTGGCGTGGGTCCTCTATGTGTAGGTCCAGGAGGGTTCCTGCAGGTCTTGGAGGGTGTCTTGCTGGTCTGGTTTGGGTGTCTATTAATCTGTTGCTCCTGTGTGAAGTGTTGGGGATACGTTTGAGAGCGATGTCCTTTAGAGTCCGGGCAAAGGTGGGCACTGCTGCCTTGTAGAGGTGGACCTGGTCATAGAAGCTGTTAAAGTCCAGGGTGGAGTGGTGGGTCAGGAAAACATTTAGTTTTGAGGCACAGTCACGGGAAATACTTGCGTTTACCCGCTGTATTGTGGCAGGGTGGAAGTCTTTTTGTGGTAGCAGGGTGGAGATAACCACTTGTGCGTTGGGGAAAGTAGAAGAAGCCTTTTCAATCACTCCCTTCAGTGCTGTGGCCACCCTTTCCTGCTGTGCTCTCAGGTTGTTTGTGCCTGTGTGTATAATTATGTGGCTAGGTGAGCCTAGTTGGTCCTCAGACAGAAGGTCGTGTTTGGACACCAGAGTTTAGACACACTGTGTTTGGGAAAACTTTTTTTTTCCTTCTATATATTTCCCATTTGAGTCCATAAGGTGTACAATCTGTGTCTTGTGTTTGTCCTCAGTGGGTGTGGGGGGGTTGTCAGAAGGGGTGACGGGGGGGTGCTCAGAGGGGGTGATGTTCTGCTGTGATGTCGACTCTGTGGTCAGGGTCTGGTGTGGACTGTTCTGCTGTGGTGTCGAGACTTTTGTGGGCTGAGGTGGGCTGTTCTGCTGGCTTCTCTGTGGGAGTGGCCACCTCTCTAGTGGGTTGTTCTCTGTCACACGCCATCCCGCTCACCCTCTCCTCCATCCCCCTCAACCTCTCCTCCAGCAGTCTGATCCTCTCCTCCATCCCCCTTACCCTCTCCTCCATCCCCCTCATCCTCTCCTCCATCCCCCTCACCCTCTCCTCCAGCAGTCTGATCCTCTCCTACATCCCCCTCACCCTCTCCTCCAGCAGTCTGATCCTCTCCTCCATCCCCCTCACCTTCTCCTCCATCCCCCTCACCCTCTCCTCCAGCAGTCTGATCCTCTCCTACATCCCCCTCACCCTCTCCTCCAGCAGTCTGATCCTCTCCTCCATCCCCCTCACCTTCTCCTCCATCCCCCTCAACCTCTCCTCCAGCAGTCTGATCCTGTCCTCCATCTCCCTCACCCTCTCCTCCATCCCCCTCACCCTCTCCTCCAGCAGTCTGATCCTCTCCTCCATCCCCCTCAACCTCTCCTCCAGCAGTCTGATCCTCTCCTTTAGTGCTCTGTTCTGCTCCTGCTCTTTCTCCTGTTGTAGTTGTCTCACCACTGTCCAGAGTGCAGATATGTCTCTGTCCACCTCCAGCAGTCTGATCCTCTCCCCCAGCAGTCTGATCCTCTCCTCCAGCAGTCTGATCCTCTCCTTTAGTGCTCTGTTCTGCTCCTGCTCTTTCTCCTGTTGTAGTTGTCTCACCACTGTCCAGAGTGCAGATATGTCTCTGTCCACCTCCAGCTCTCCGGGTCTGGTTAAGGGGGTGTTGTTGTGTTGTTGTTGTGCTGGACTGTTGTCTAGGTCTGTGCTGTCTCTCTCTCTCTCTCTCTCTCTCTCTCTCTCTCTCTCTCTCTCTCATTCAATGCATACTTCAGTGGAGTGAGATTCCACTCTCCTATTTAAACACCACCACGGTGTGAACAAGGTGAGGACCAGATAGTTGTTCTTCAGTGCCAGAAGTCATTTCTCTCTGCTATTAACAGTACAGTAGAGATAAATATCAGGAAGTTCCAGCAATGCTGTACTGCTTGGAGAAATATGTCAACCGGTGTACAGGGCAATAACATGGTGAACAATACAAAGCACATTCGTCTCAACACTGTACTGTTGCCAATGTCAGAATATGTGATGTGTCTGAGCCCATCTCTCTCTGAGGGGGTGTGAATATGATTTCCAGAAGGACATCCCCCATTAGCACATGTAGGAACAGAAACACACATGTGTCATTGCCTCACAGCATCTAATCCTTGATCTCTCACACACACACACACACACACACACACACACTGTATGCAAACATTCCCCTCCACCTCTCTCTTCCTTCCCCTGCTCCTCTACTCCTTTGCCTGCTCCTCTCTCCTCCTCCCCTCTCCTCCTTCCCCTGCTCCTCTCTCCTCCTCCCCCTGCTCCTCTCTCCTCCTCCCCTCTCCTCCTTCCCCTGCTCCTCTCTCCTCCTCCCCCTGCTCCTCTCTCCTTCCCCTGCTCCTCTCTTCTCCTTCTCTCTCCTCCTTCCCCTGCTCCTCTCTCCTTCCCCTGCTCCTCTCTCCTCCTTCCCCTCCTCCTACTCTCTCCTCCTTCCCCTGCTCCTCTCTCCTCCTTCCCCTGCTCCTCTCTCCTCCTCCTCTCTCCTCCTTCCCTTGCTCCTCTCTCCTCCTCCTCTCTCCTCCTTCCCCTGCTCCTCTTTCCTCCTCCTCTCTCCTCCTTCCCCTGCTCCTCTCTCCTCCTCCTCTCTCCTCTTCCTCTCTCCTCCTTCCCTCTCCTCCTTCCCCTGCTCCTCTCTCCTCCTTCCCCTGCTCCTCTCTCCTCCTCCTCCTCTCTCCTCCTTCCTTCTCCTCCTTCCCCTGCTCCTCTCTTCTCCCACTACGTGTGTGTCTGTGTGTGTGTAGGGGGTCTCCTCCTCACAGCAGGGGGAGGAACAGAGGGACCAAGGCATGTTCCCCCAGCTAATGTTTTATGACTGAGTCGTGCCCCCCCCCACACAACCTTCCCCTGCTCCTCTCTTCTCCTTCCCCTGCTCCTCTCTCCTCCTTCCCCTGCTCCTCTCTCCTCCTTCCCCTGCTCCTCTCTCCTCCTTCCCCTGCTCCTCTCTCCTCCTCCTCTCTCCTCCTTCCCTCTCCTCCTTCCCCTGCTCCTCTCTCCTCCTCCTCTCTCCTCCTCCTCTCTCCTCCTTCCCTCTCCTCCTTCCCCTGCTCCTCTCTCCTCCTTCCCTCTCCTCCTTCCCCTGCTCCTCTCTCCTCCCACTATGTGTGTGTCTGTGTGTGTGTAGGGGGTCTCCTCCTCACAGCAGGGGGAGGAACAGAGGGACCAAGGCATGTTCCCCCAGCTAATGTTTTATGACTGAGTTGTGCCCCCGCCACACACACAACCTTCCCCTTCCAGTCCGCTAGACTCACTGAGGTAGTTCCAGTGGAACCCACATGTTACCCTGATGAAGACAGCTCCTAGAGTGTTGGGCTCTCTTTTATTTTCAAGTTCCAGTGGAACCCACATGTTACCCTGATGAAGACAGCTCCTAGAGTGTTGGGCTCTCTTTTATTTTCAAGTTCCAGTGGAACCCACATGTTACCCTGATGAAGACAGCTCCTAGAGTGTTGGGCTCTCTTTTATTTTCAAGTTCCAGTGGAACCCACATGCTGCATACATAATGACATGACATTATCATTTGTAGAAGCATGATGGATATTTGCATAACTGTCAATTAAGTCTGGCAGATGTGAAGAGGCCGGCACTCAGTCCACTGTTCCTTTAATTAACACCAGAGAGATGAACCCTGACCGCCACGGCGTGTGTGTTTGTGGTGCGTGCGCAGCACAGAAGGTCAACCTCGTGTGTGTGTGTGTGTGTGTGTGTGTGTGTGGTTTGTGTGCGTGTGTGTGTGCGCGCGCGTGCGTGTGTGTGTGTGTGTGTGGTTGTTTGTGTGTGTGTGTGTGTGTGTGTGGTTGTTTGTGTGCGTGTGTGTGCGCATGCGTGTGCGTGTGTGTGTGTGTGTGTGTGTGTGTGTGTGTGTGCGCTGGAGCGTACTGTAAACATGATTAATGCAGAGCTTCAGAGGCCCACTGTTGTAGTTCTACTGAGACCGGACAAACACATGCATGTACACACATACACATAGTTGTGCAAAAGCAGTTATCCTTGAGAAAGTGGTAATTAAAATGCAAAACAAGGTCTTTGTAACGTGTCCAGTGACAGTCTTTCATCCGTCTGCAACGTGTCGACTGACAGCACATGGAGAAAACAAGCCCCTTTTTAAGTTCGTCTCTCAGCTATCGCTGCCTGCACCCGCCCGCCCGTCCAGCATCACTACTCTGTTCTGACTCAGAATACGTGGACAACTACAAATACCTAGGTGTCTGGTTAGACTGTAAACTCTCCTTCCAAACTCACATTAAGCATCTCCAATCCAAAATTAAATCTAGAATTGACTTCCTATTTTGCAACAAAGCATCCTTCACTCATGCTGCCAAACATACCCTCATAAAACTGACCATCCTACCGATCCTCGACTTCGGTGATGTAATTTACAAAATAGCCTCCAATACCCTACTCAACAAATTGGATGCAGTCTATCACAGTGCCATCCGTTTTGTCACCAAAGCCCCATATACTACCCACCATTGCGACCTGTACGCTCTCGTTGGCTGGCCCTCGCTTCATACTCGTCGCCAAACCCACTGGCTCCATGTCATCTACAAGACCCTGCTAGGTAAAGTCCCCCCTTATCTCAGCTCGCTGGTCACCATAGCATCACCCACCTGTAGCACACGCTCCAGCAGGTATATCTCTCTGGTCACCCCCAAAACCAATTCTTCCTTTGGCCGCCTCTCCTTCCAGTTCTCTGCTGCCAATGACTTGAACGAACTACAAAAATCTCTGAAACTGGAAACGCTTATCTCCCTCACTAGCTTTAAGCACCAACTGTCAGAGCAGTTCACAGATTACTGCACCTGTACGTAGCCCACCTATAATTTAGCCCAAACAACTACCTCATCCCCTACTGTATGTATTTATTTATTTTGCTCCTTTGCACCCCATTATTTTTATTTCTACTTTGCACATTTTTCCACTGCAAATCTACCATTCCAGTGTTTTACTTGCTATATTGTATTTACTTTGCCACCATGGCATTATTTTTGCCTTTACAGTACCTCCCTTATCTCACCTCATTTGCTCACATCGTATATAGACTTGTTTCTACTGTATTATTGACTGTATGTTTGTTTTACTCCATGTGTAACTCTGTGTCGTTGTATGTGTCGAACTGCTTTGCTTTATCTTGGCCAGGTCACAGTTGTAAATGAGAACTTGTTCTCAACTTGCCTACCTGGTTAAATAAAGGTAAAATGAATAAGTCAAATAAAAGCTAGAACTGCCGGGCCGCTGAATCAGCAGGAACACCCATCATTCACAGCATGAGTCCCAAATGGCACCCTGTACCCTCCCTTTGGGCCTTGGTCAAACGTAATGCGTCCCAAGTAGGGACCCATTTGGGACGATGTTGTAGTGACTAATTTTCAAAGAAACCCATTATTTAAAAAAAAATATATATATATATGATATGATTATAAAAACCACAGGCTGGTAAACGTCAGAAAATAAGCCTTAGTGATGATTACGAAGAGCTTACATTACACTGCTTACGTGACAATGTGACATTAGTTCCCCTCAGCCCTGTCTTCAACCCACAGCTACGTAGAGGACTGTTGAAGGATCTCAGTGGTGACATCAAATCCATTCAATAGGTCCTCCACACACCCTTTACACTTACCACTGTCTGATAGCTAATTATACTACCAGACAACATACTGCAGTGGGGAATATGACCAACCTAGAGAGGGAGGGAGGGAGGGAGGGAGGGAGGGAGAGGAGGGAGGGAGGGAGAGGAGGGAGGGAGGGAGAGGAGGGAGGGAGGGAGGGAGGGAGGGAGGGAGGGAGGGAGGGAGGGAGGGAGAGGAGGGAGAGGAGGGAGGGAGGGAGGGAGGGAGTGAGGGAGTGAATCATTCTCATCTTTTGTCATTGAGGTGATTTTAACCATCCCAAAATAACTATAAATTGCCTCGTTATCATACTAAAGGGGTGTGTGTGTGTGTGTGTGTGTGTGTATGAGGGGTAGTATGTGTGAGTGGTAGTGTGTGTGCTTGTGAGGGGTAGTGTGTGTGGTTGTGCGTGTACGTGTGTGATAGTGTGTGTGTGTAATGTTGTGCTGTGTGTTTCAGTTATCTGCCTGGTGGGACTGTGTGTGTGGTAGTGTGTGTGTGTAATGTTGTGCTATGTGTTTCAGTTATCTGCCTGGTGTGTGTGTGTGTGTGTGTGTGTGTGTGTGTGTGTGTGTGTGTGTGTGTGTGTGTGTGTGTGTGTGTGTGTGTGTGTGTGTGTGTGTGTGTGTGTGTGTGTGTGTGTTAATGTGCTATGTGTTTCAGTTATCTGCCTGGTGGGACTGTGTGTGTGGTAGTGTGTGTGTGTAATGTTGTGCTATGTGTTTCAGTTATCTGCCTGGTGGGACTGTGTGTGTGTAATGTTGTGCTATGTGTTTCAGTTATCTGCCTGGTGGGACTGGGCCTGGTGGTGTTCTTCTTCAGTTTCCTGCTGTCCATCTTCAGGTCCAAGTACCACGGCTACCCCTACAGGTAACACACAACATGGACTTCACCATGTTACCAATGGCATTCACACACACATTAGGGTCAGGAGTTTTCCTGGACACATGACTTACCCAGGAAAACGTCTGTGCCCAGAGTTTTTCAGTTGAGGTGGTCTGGATAAACTCCTGGCACTACATAGTGTATAAATAGAGTACTTCACTCCAGGTCTCCAGGGGTGTCTAAGTTCACACCATCCACCCTCTAACATGGAACACACCCAGACACTTTTCACCCAGAACATTGTGTTGCATTTTTTCCTAACCGAGCGAACTCAAACTGCCCTTGGAAAACAACTTTACCCACTTTTGAACTTCGTCAGATGAGTCGCGTCAGATGAGTCGCGTCAGATGAGTCGCGTCAGATGAGTCGCGTCAGATGAGTCGCGTCCGATGAGTCGCGTCAGATGAGTCGCGTCAGATGAGTCGCGTCAGATGAGTCCCGTCAGATGAGTCCCGTCAGATGAGTCGCGTCAGATGAGTCCCGTCCGATGAGTCCCGTCCGATGAGTCGCGTCCGATGAGTCGCGTCCGATGAGTCGGGTCCGATGAGTCGCGTCCGATGAGTCGCGTCAGATGAGTCGTCAGAAGAGTCGTCAGATGAGCCGCATCAGATGCGTCAGACTACACTGGGCGGCAGGGTAGCCCAGTGGTTAGAGCGTTGGACTAGTAACCGGAAGTTCAAACCCCTGAGCTGACAAGGTACAAATCTGTCCTTCTGCCCCTGAACAGGCAGTTAACACACTGTTCCTAGGCCGTCATTGTAAATAAGAATTTGTTCTTAACTGACTTGCCTAGTTTAATAAAGGTTAAAAAAAAAAAAAAAGAGCCGTCAGATGAGTCGCGTCAACTCATCAGCGACACTTGTCAGATGCTTTATCCCAAAAGGATTTTGTCAGCCTCTGCTCGAATCAATGGCTTTGCCCCAAATAGCGACCTTTGTTCTTTTATGAGCACTAATTTTGTCCAGGACCCGTAGAGATCTGGTAGGGTACCATTTAGGACACATACAGATTATCCAGCTATCAGAATATAAGTAACAAGTAACACCCATAATCATCAAAACAACAGTTAGCAGCATGCAGTCCGAGAAAATTCTGAACAACACTTAATACAGTCAGATCACAATGAAATCTACTGAACAGCACTTAGTACAGTCAGATCACAATGAAATCTACTGAGCGACACTTAATACAGTCAGATCACAATGAAATCTACTGAACGACACTTAATACAGTCATATCACAATGAAATCTACTGAACGACACTTAATACAGTCAGATCACAATGAAATCTACTGAGAAGCACTTAATACAGTCAGATCACAATGAAATCTACTGAACAGCACTTAATACAGTCAGATCACAATGAAATCTACTGAACAGCACTTAATACAGTCAGATCACAATAAAATCTACTGAAAAGCATTTAATACAGTCAGATCACAATGAAATCTACTGAACAGCACTTAATACAGTCAGATCACAATGAAATCTACTGAACAGCACTTAATACAGTCAGATCACAATAAAATCTACTGAACAGCACTTAATACAGTCAGATCACAATGAAATCTACTGAACAGCACTTAATACAGTCAGATCACAATAAAATCTACTGAACAGCACTTAATACAGTCAGATCACAATGAAATCTACTGAACAGCACTTAATACAGTCAGATCACAATAAAATCTACTGAAAAGCACTTAATACAGTCAGATCACAATAAAATCTACTGAAAAGCATTTAATACAGTCAGATCACAATGAAATCTACTGAACAGCACTTAATACAGTCATATTACAATGAAATCTACTGAGCGACACTTAATACAGTCAGATCACAATGAAATCTACTGAGCGACACTTAGTACAGTCAGATCAAGATGAAATCTACTGAGCGACACTTAATACAGTCAGATCACAATGAAATCTACTGAACAGCACTTAATACAGTCATATTACAATGAAATCTACTGAGCGACACTTAATACAGTCAGATCACAATGAAATCTACTGAGCGACACTTAGTACAGTCAGATCAAGATGAAATCTACTGAGCGACACTTGTCGGATCACAATGAAATCTACTGAGCGACACTTAGTACAGTCAGATCACAATGAAATCTACTGAGCGACACTTAGTACAGTCAGATCACAATGAAATCTACTGAGCGACACTTAATACAGTCAGATCACAATGAAATCTTCTGAGTGACACTTAGTACAGTCAGATCACAATGAAATCTACTGAGCGACACTTAGTACAGTCAGATCACAATGAAATCTACTGAACATCATTTAATACAGTCAGATCGCAATAAAATCTACTGAACAGCATTTAATACAGTCAGATCACAATGAAATCTACTGAACAGCATTTAATACAGTCAGATCACAATAAAATATTCTGAACAACACTTAATACAGTCAGATCACAATAAAATCTACTGAAAAGCATTTAATACAGTCAGATCACAATGAAATCTACTGAACAGCACTTAATACAGTCAGATCACAATGAAATCTACTGAACAGCACTTAATACAGTCAGATCACAATGAAATCTACTGAAAAGCACTTAATACAGTCAGATCACAATGAAATCTACTGAGCGACACTTAATACAGTCAGATCACAATAAAATCTACTGAACAGCACTTAATACAGTCAGATCACAATGAAATCTACTGAACAGCACTTAATACAGTCAGATCACAATGAAATCTACTGAGCGACACTTAATACAGTCAGATCACAATGAAATCTACTGAACAGCACTTAATACAGTCAGATCACAATGAAATCTACTGAACAGCACTTAATACAGTCATATCACAATGAAATCTACTGAGCGACACTTAATACAGTCAGATCACAATGAAATCTACTGAGCGACACTTAATACAGTCAGATCACAATGAAATCTACTGAACATCATTTAATACAGTCAGATCGCAATGAAATCTACTGAACATCATTTAATACAGTCAGATCGCAATGAAATCTACTGAACAACACTTAATACAGTCAGATCACAATGAAATCTACTGAACATCACTTAATACAGTCAGATCACAATGAAATCTACTGAACAGCATTTAATACAGTCAGATCACAATGAAATCTACTGAACAACACTTAATACAGTCAGATCACAATGAAATCTACTGAGCGACACTTAATACAGTCAGATCACAATGAAATCTACTGAGCGAGACTTAATACAGTCAGATCACAATTAAATCTACTGAGCGACACTTAATACAGTCAGATCACAATGAAATCTACTGAACATCACTTAATACAGTCAGATCACAATGAAATCTACTGAACGACACTTAATACAGTCAGATCACAATGAAATCTACTGAGCGAGACTTAATACAGTCAGATCACAATTAAATCTACTGAGCGACACTTAATACAGTCAGATCACAATGAAATCTACTGAACATCACTTAATACAGTCAGATCACAATGAAATCTACTGAACGACACTTAATACAGTCAGATCACAATGAAATCTACTGAACGACACTTAATACAGTCAGAACGCAGTTGACTTTGTCACACACTAACTGGCGAGCGCTCTGTAATCACACGCTCTCTCTGTCTCTCTCTCTCTCTGTCTCTTTTTCAGCTTCCTTATAAAGTGAGTCTGAGGCGCCGTCTTCAGAGTGAAGGGTGAAGAGGCTACTTGATGCTGCTAGCTGAGAGGCTGCAGACACCGGGACAGGGTGCATGGGGCGGGGGGGTCATTTCAACTGCTGTACTCAATCTGCTTAATAAATGATAATGTGGTGACAAACTGAGAAAAGAGACACTCCTACCTATCTGATTAGTAGGGTTATATCACACACACCTGTTCTGAAGGAGTTGAGCTCTTCAAGTCTGAATGTGTTTTATTTGATAGTGTCTGACCAAATGACAGAGAGAGAGAGAGGACAGGAGAGGAGAAGAGGAAAGCGAGAGAGAGACATGCTGAGGACATGTGGAAAGAGAGAGACATGCTGAGGAAAAGAGGAAATAGAGAGAGAGACGTGCTGAGGAGAAGAGGAAAGGGAGAGAGACATGCTGAGGACATGTGGAAAGAGAGAGACATGCTGAGGAGAAGAGGAAAGAGAGACATGATGAGGAGAAGAGAGAGAGAGAGAGCGAGAGAGAGAGATACTGAGGAGAAGCGGAAAGAGAGACATGATGAGGAGAAGAGAGAGAGAGCGAGAGAGAGAGACATGATGATGAGAAGAGAGAGAGAGAGAGATACTGAGGAGAAGCGGAAGTAGAGAGACATGCTGAGGAGAAGAGAGAGAGACATGCTGAGGAGAAGAGAGAGAGACATGCTGAAGAGAACTAGAGAAAGAGAGAGACATGCTGAGGAAAAGAGGAAAGAGAGAGAGGCATGCTGAGGAGAAGAGGAAAGAGAGAGAGAGACATGATGAGGAGAAGAGAGAGAGAGAGAGAGACATGATGAGGAGAAGAGAGAGAGACATGCTGAGAAGAAGAGGAAAGAGAGAGACATGCTGAGGAGAAGAGGAAAGAGAGAGAGAGACATTCTGAGGAGATGAGGAAAGAGCGAGAGACATACTGAGGAGAAAAGGAAATGGAGAGAGACATGCTGAGGAGAAGAGGAAAGAGAGAGAGACATGATGAGGAGAAGAGGAAAGAGAGAGAGAGACATGATGAGGAGAAGAGGAAAGGGAGAGAGACATGCTGAGAAGAAGAGGAAAGAGAGAGAGACATGCTGAGGAGAAGAGGAAAGAGAGAGAGACGTACTGAGGAGAAGAGGAAAGAGAGAGCGAGACATGCTGAGGAGAAGAGGAAAGAGAGAGAGACGTACTGAGGAGAAGAGGAAAGAGAGAGAGACATGCTGAGGAGATGAGGAAAGAGCGAGAGACATACTGAGGAGAAGAGGAAGAGAGAGAGACATACTGAGGAGAAGAGGAAAGAGAGAGAGACATGCTGAGGAGATGAGGAAAGAGCGAGAGAGACATGCTGAGAAGAAGAGGAAAGAGAGAGAGACATGCTGAGGAGAAGAGGAAAGAGAGAGAGAGATGCTGAGGAGAAGAGGAAAGAGAGAGAGACATGCTGAGGAGATGAGGAAAGAGCGAGAGACATGCTGAGGAGAAGAGGAAGAGAGAGAGAGAGGCATGTTGAGGAAAAGAGAGAGAGAGACATGCTGAGGAGAAAAGGAAATGGAGAGAGACATGCTGAGGAGAAGAGGAAGAGAGAGAGAGAGGCATGTTGAGGAAAAGAGAGAGAGACATGCTGAGAAGAAGAGGAAAGAGAGAGAGACATGCTGAGGAGAAGAGGAAAGAGAGAGAGACATGCTGAGGAGAAGAGGAAAGAGAGAGACATGCTGAGGAGATGAGGAAAGAGCGAGAGACATACTGAGGAGAAGAGGAAGAGAGAGAGAGAGGCATGTTGAGGAAAAGAGAGAGAGAGACATGCTGAGGAGAAAAGGAAATGGAGAGAGACATGCTGAGGAGAAGAGGAAAGAGAGAGAGACATGATGAGGAGAAGAGGAAAGGGAGAGAGATGCTGAGGAGAAGAAGAAGAGAGAGAGACATGCTGAGGAGAAGAGGAAAGGGAGAGAGACATGCTGAGGAGAAGAGGAAAGGGAGAGAGACATGCTGAGGAGACGAGGAAAGAGAGAGAGACATGCTGAGGAAAAGAGGAAAGAGAGAGAGACATGCTGAGGAGAAGAGGAAAGAGAGAAAAGGATGTAGAGAGACAGAAGGTTAGGTAGGTGTGAGTGTGTGCGTGTGTGTGTGAGAGAGAGAATCAGCTGCAGCCGATGACCGAAGAATGAACGTAAGTAAACGTCATGATGGGGGAGTGATGTAGATGGTGTGTTTCTCTCATCTACTGTTATAAACAGTAGAGCTGCAGCACGGCTCATGATAATGGCTGGGAAACCACGTGTTAGATGCCATTCCATTGACTCCATTCCAGCCATCACTATGAGCCGTCCTCCCATCAGCAGCCTCCACTGGTGCAGCATCACTCGTTGTTATAGAGGTGGCAGTGATACAGTCAATATTACAACAGAACCACAACATCAAATCACATGTTATTTGTCACATGCTTGGTAAACAACAGGTGTGGACTAAATGCTGACTTACGGGCTCTCACCCAGCAATACAGAGAGAAAAACAACAAATTATAACAAGAACTTGGCTATATTCACGGCAAAGGAGGCTGCTGAGGGGAGGACGGATCATAGTATTGGCCGTAACAGAGCAAATGGAACGGCATCAAACACATGGAAGCCATGTATTTGATACCATTCCCCTCCAGCCATTACCATGAGCCTGTCCTCCCCAATGAAGGTCCAACCTACTGTGATACAGGGTACCAAGTCGATGTGCAGGGGTACGCGGCCATTGAGGTAGGTTGGTATATACAGTGCATTCGGGAAGTATTCAGACCCCTTGACTTTTTCCACATTTTGTTAGGTTACAGCCTTATTCTAAAATGGATTAAATTGTTTTTTCCCCTCATCAATCTACACACAATACCCCATAATGACATCACAACACCCCATAATGAAAAGCAAAAACAGGTTTTTAGACATTTTTACTCCCGAAAATGTTCAGACCCTTTAGTTAGTACTTTGTTGAAACACCTTTGGCAGTGATTACAGACTTGAGTCCTCATGGGTATGATGCTACAAACTTGGCACAGCTGTATTTGGGGAGTTTCTCCCATTCTCCTCTGCAGATCCTCTCAAGCTCTGTCAGGTTGGATGGGGAGCGTCACTGCACAGCTGTTTTCAAGTCTCTCCAGAGATGTTTGATCGTGTTCGGGCTCTGGCTGGGCCACTCAAGGACATTCATAGACTTGTCCCAAAGCCACTCCTGCGTTGTCTTGGCTGTGTGCTTAGGGTCGTTGTCCTGTTGGAAGGTGAACCTTCGCCCCAGTCTGAGGTTCTGAGCGCTCTGGAGCAGGTTGTCATCTAGGATCTCTCTGTACTTTGCTCCTTTCATCTTTCCCTCACTCCTGACGAGTCTCTCAGTCCCTGCCGCTGAAAAACATCCCCACAGCATGATGCTGCCACCACCATGCTTCACTGTAGGGATGGTGCCAGGTTTCCTCCAGACGTGACGCTTGGCATTCAGCCCAAAGAGTTCAATCTTGGTTTCATCAGGCCAGAGAATCTTGCTTCTCATGGACTGAGAGTCCTTTAGATACTTTTTGGCAAACTCCAAGCGGGCTGTCATGTGCCTTTTACTGAGGAGTGGCTTCCGTCTGGCCACTCTACCATAAAGGCCTGATTGGTGGAGTGCTGCAAAGATGGTTGTCCTTCTGGAAGGTTCTCCCATCTCCACAGAGGAACTCTGGAGCTTTGTCAGAGTGACCATCGGGTTCTTGGTCACCCACCTGACCAAGGCCCTTGTCCCCTGATTGCTCAGTTTGTCCGGGCGGCCAGCTCTAGGAAGAGTCTTGGTGGTTCCAAACTTCTTCCATTTTTAAGAATGATGGAGACCACTGTGTTCTTGGGGACCTTCAATGCTGCAGACATGTTTTGGTACCCTTCCCCAGATCTGTGCCTCGACACAATCCTGTCTCGGAGCTCTTCGGACAATTCCTTCAATCTCATGGCTTGGTTTTTACTCTTACTTTGACTGTCAACTGTGGGATCTTATATAGACAGGTGTGTGTCTTTCCAAATCATGTCCAAATCATGTCCAAACAACTACATTTTCCACAGGTGGACTCCAATCAACTTGTCGGAACATCTTAAGGATGATCAATGGAAACAGGATGCACTGGAGCTCAATTTCGAGTCTCGTAGCAAATGGTCTGAATACTTATGTAAATAAGGTATTTCTGTTTTAAATTTGTAATAAATTTGCAAACATTTGTAAAAAGCCTGTTTTTGATATACCCCAACTCCTCTCCATGCACTGTGTAGATATGCCCCAACTCCTCTCCATGCACTGTGTAGATATACCCCAACTCCTCTCCATGCACTGTTTAGATATACCCCAACTCCTCTCCATGCACTGTGTAGATATACCCCAACTCCTCTCCATGCACTGTGTAGATATACCCCAACTCCTCTCCATGCACTGTTTAGATATACCCCAACTCCTCTCCATGCACTGTGTAGATATACCCAACTCCTCTCCATGCACTGTGTAGATATACCCCAACTCCTCTCCATGCACTGTGTAGATATACCCCAACTCCTCAGTTTTCTGTCAAGTCCAAACACTTTTCACCAGCTCCAGCATAAGGGACTTCCAGTCTCCACAACTCATTATTAGCATTTCACTGTTGTTGTTGATGTTTTCTCTTGTTCCTGTTCTGGTTGGTGTTGCATTGCATCAGGACGGCAGGACGATGCCAAGTTAGCGGCGAAACCAACATCTAATCCAAGCGCCCACGTTACATGAGAAGGAATAACACTAATCCAACAGCCCATGTTACATGAGAAGGAATAACACTAATCCAACAGCCCACATTACATGAGAAGGAATAACACTAATCCAACAGCCCACATTACATGAGAAGGAATAACACTAATCTAACCACCCACGTTACATGAGAAGGAATAACACTAATCCAACAGCCCATGTTACATGAGAAGGAATAACACTAATCCAACCGCCCATGTTACATGAGAAGGAATAACACTAATCCAACAGCCCACATTACATGAGAAGGAATAACACTAATCCAACAGCCCATGTTACATGAGAAGGAATAACACTAATCCAACAGCCCATGTTACATGAGAAGGAATAACACTAATCCAACAGCCCACATTACATGAGAAGGAATAACACTAATCCAACAGCCCATGTTACATGAGAAGGAATAACACTAATCCAAGCGCCCACGTTACATGAGAAGGAATAACACTAATCCAACAGCCCACATTACATGAGAAGGAATAACACTAATCCAACAGCCCATGTTACATGAGAAGGAATAACACTAATCCAAGCGCCCACGTTACATGAGAAGGAATAACACTAATCCAACAGCCCATGTTACATGAGAAGGAATAACACTAATCCAACAGCCCATGTTACATGAGAAGGAATAACACTAATCCAAGCGCCCACGTTACTAGAGAAGGAATAACACTAATCCAACAGCCCACGTTACATGAGAAGGAATAACACTAATCCAACAGCCCACATTACATGAGAAGGAATAACACTAATCCAACAGCCAACGTTACATGAGAAGGAATAACACTAATCCAACAGCCCATGTTACATGAGAAGGAATAACACTAATCCAACAGCCCACATTACATGAGAAGGAATAACACTAATCCAACAGCCCATGTTACATGAGAAGGAATAACACTAATCCAACCGCCCACGTTACATGAGAAGGAATAACACTAATCCAACAGCCCACATTACATGAGAAGGAATAACACTAATCCAACAGCCCACATTACATGAGAAGGAATAACACTAATCCAACAGCCCACATTACATGAGAAATGTTGTAAAAAAAAACATGTAGGTGTGAAAAAGACAATTGCTCTTCCTAAATAGTGTGCAGTGAATCCTACTTGATGACAAGCCGAAAAGAGTATGACATCCTGGCATTTAAAGCATACTTAATTTTTTAAGTTTTACATACTATAATACATTAACAGTTTTGCGTACCCCAAAGTCATACTATTTAGTTATTCGGACACGGCCTCCCTTGTCCCCCTCTCCTCCCTCGTCCCACACTCCTCCCTCTTCCCCCTCTCCTCCCTCTCCTCTCTCTCCTCCCTCTCCTCCCTCTCCTCCCTCATCCCCCTCTCCTCCCTCGTCCCCCTCTCCTCCCTCTCCTCCCTCGTCCCCCTCTCCTCCCTCTCCTCCCTGTCCTCTCTCTCCTCCCTCTCCTCCCTCGTCCCCCTCTCCTCCCTCTCCTTCCTCGTCCCCCTCTCCTCCCTCTCCTCCCTCGTCCCCCTCTCCTCCCTCGTCCCCCTCTCCTCCCTCGTCCCACACTCCTCCCTCTTCCCCCTTGTCCCCCTCTCCTCCCTCGTCCCCCTCTCCTCCCTCTCCTCCCTCGTCCCCCTCTCCTCCCTCGTCCCCCTCTCCTCCCTCTCCTCCCTCGTCCCCCTCTCCTCCCTCTCCTCCCTCGTCCTCCCTCTCCTCCCTCTCCTCCCTCTCCTCTCTCTCCTCTCTCTCCTCCCTCTCCTCCCTCTCCTCCCTCGTCCCCCTCTCCTCCCTCGTCCCCCTCTCCTCTCTCTCCTCCCTCGTCCCCCTCTCTCTGTCAGTACTGTATAATGAGGGACCGTCAGTGATGTAAACGAAGCTAGACGGTTCTGTCAGTTTCACTGTCAATCACGCAGACTAGGGTGTCAGATCTTCTCCACTTAATGCCTGAGGAAAAACAGATTTGAGTCAGAACCAAAGCAGCCCAGCTTGTGAGTGGTAATCATAGTCCTGCTGTGTTAGTTATTCCTTCGTAGAAGCTCGTCACCGTAGGTTTTACAGCATATTGCAGTACTGCTAGATGTTAGGGCTGCTGGAACCTACTCCAGAATTCAAGCAACAACAAAGTGGACACTCCATCACTTTTTCTGGTGATCAAATGAGGGACAGGGCTGGAGAAATGGAAACCCTCTCAAATGCATTGATGCATTTCTATGTTTATTGATAAGTGATGTTCTTTAAGAATCAGTTTAGCATTTAAATCATTCATTTAAAAGTAAAACACCGTTTTACCAATCCCAGATTTCCCCTTTAAAGTGTTGCATGTACTGTATCTAAGAATAGTTGTTTTCTTCAGGTTTGTGAGCTGAAATGTACTGTAAAAGTACTGTTATACACTGGTATACAGTTCAGGTCCCAGTGGGACCATTTTACACACATATGCGCCGACATATGTATCTGTGCGACCCGGAATGTCTAGAAAAACGAAGGATTCTGTCTTTATTGTCTCAAATATGTTTCATTGTGCTCCTAAATGCCTTTGTGTGCGTCCACATTTTCCAACTTAGGCGCGCACGTGCTCCTTGTAAAAAAGAAAAGGTCAGCGCAGAGGTCTGGGTGAGTGATATACATTTCAGGTCAGTGGGACACCGTTAGCCCTCTGGGACCAGACACCATAGAAAAACATAGATGTGAAGATTCAATGGGGACTTTGTAAACATTCGGCAGCAAGGCATTTTTCAAGACAAGTTTTCTACTTTCTGAACTACTCACCCGCGTCTGGGATTTATATTCGTCCATCTCCACGGTTACGCCTGCTGGGAAATCTGTTGGTGACCAATGACAGAGAAGGTTTTGTACCCTACACTACATTACCAACAGTATGTAGACACCTGCTCGTCGAACATCTCATTCCAAAGTCATGGGCGTTAATATGGAGTTGGTCGACCCTTTGCTGCTATAACAGCCTCCTCTCTTCTGGGAAGGCTTTCCACTAGATGTTGGAACATTGCTTCGGGGACTTGCTTCCATTCAGCCACTAGAGTATTAGTGAGGTCAGGCACAGATGTTGGGTGATTAGGCGTGGCTTGCAGTCGGTGTTCCAATTCATCCCAAAGGTGTTCGATTGGGTTGAGGTCAGAGCTCTGTTATGGCCAGTCAAGTTCTTCCACACCGATCTCGACAAACCATTTCTGTATAGAACTCGCTTTGTACATGGGGGCATTGTCCTGCTGAAACAGGAAAGGGCCTTCCCCAAACTCTTGCCACAAAGTTGGAAGCACAGAATCATCTAAAATGTAATTGTATGCTGTAGCGTTAAGATTTCCCTTCACTGGAACTAAGGGGCCTAGCCCGAACCATGAAAAACAGCCCCAGACCATTATTCCTATTCCACCAAACTTTACAATTGGCACTATGCATTTGGGCAGGTAGTGTTATCTTGGCATCCGCCAAACGCAGATTCGTCCGTCGGACTGCAAGATTGTGAAGTGCAATTCATCACTCCAAGAGAACGCGTTTCCACTGCTCCAGAGTCCAATGGCGGTGAGCTTTACACCACTCCAGCCGACGCTTGACATTACGTATGATGATCTTAGACTTGTGTGCAGCTGCTCGGCCATGGAAACCCATTTCATGGAGCTCCTGACAAGCAGTTCTTGTGCTGACGTTGCTTCCAGAGGCAGTTTTGAACTTTGTAGTGAGTGTTACAACCGAGGACAGACGACAAGACCTTATTATGTGGTCACTCACATTTCCATGGAAACTCCTACCAGACACAAGTGCAGTGGCCATCTTATTTTGATCCTTATGTTATCCTCTAGGGGAGTCGAGGAAAAACAGCGAAAACAACGCAATTATATAACTCACAAACACAATTTGCATTTCCTTCTCATGTCCTCTAAATATAACTTTCAAAAGTAACGTTTAATTGCACACTTTTTAGTATTTTTTATTTCCGCTGCATTGAGGCGGAGGGGTTCTGAAGTCGCTCAGGCATTTTCTATATATTTTTCTTCTTCTCGGGCTGTAATTACACACGTTGATCTGAGAAGTGGAGAGAAACTTTCTAGCACTCCCATTTAAACACATGTACCTGGAGCCTCGGTTAAGAAAATCAATCACCTCACCTAACTCTCAGCATTAGAAAGATGGTTGGAAAACATGAACTATGTTCAATATAGCGCTTTTTGACAGTTATTTTCATATTTTTTAATAAAGATATGTTCATTTTTTGGACTAGGCATTATATGTAATATGATCAGACTTGGCCTCAAATACTATTTGAAATCTTTCAAAGACTTTTTTTGCCTGTCTGGTGGACGAGGTTTGACGTTTTGAGACTATTCGATTGGTTTATTAAACCAGGCCAGCTCAATCAAGCATAAATACACTTTTTAATGATTTAGAAATATTATTCGACTGGAAATGATGTTGGCTAGCTGTGGTAATAACATACAGTAACTCCCTGGGGGAAAGACAAGTCATATGAATCATCCCAGCCTGTCTTCAGTTAACTCCTCTCTCTCTCTCTCTCTCTCTCTCTCTCTCTCTCTCTCTCTCTCTCTCTCTCTCTCTCTCTCTCTCTCTCTCTCTCTCTCTCTCTCTCTCTCTCTCTCTCAGGGTAAAGACAACAATCATGACTCATCACTTTTCAATTAGCGATTTAATCGGCGCTAATTCATTAATTAATTTAAGTGCTCAGGTGGAACAAAACACTGCCTGAATCGGATCCCCAGGGGAACCAGAAGGGCGCAACACCACTCAAACAGCTCTCCTCTGGAGTTTCAAACGGGAACCAAAATAAGATGGCAGAACACGAGCTTTGATCATTCCGTGAAACACCAGCCTATTTTCCCCCTATAAACAAATCATCAAATGGCCCTTTAATTAATGAAGGGAAAAACATCCTCTCTAAGTCTGAGATACCATCCACTGGTACTGTGCAACATTAAAGAGCCACTGTTTTAGTCAAGATGCTATCGTTGGACAGATCCTTTAAAGTCAGAATAATTCAATTCAAGGGAAGGCCCCTCCAGTGCCGCCACCTACCTAATCAAGGAAGATGACGTTAAACTTGTGAATATTTTTATCCTCTGGAAAACTTCAGCCCTCATCTTAGTCTTCGAGCCCATATCCTTGGAGAGGCTTCCTTAACCACCAGAAGTGTCGGAGACGGCAACAGCCGCGTTGCCGCAGGGACCACAGCTCTTGTGCTTAGTCGGGTGTGTTCGCCAAAAATAGCCCAGTGGAGACGTTACAGGGGCGTTGCCGGGGCGACGGGCTATTTTATACCTGACTCTAACAACGAGCTCGGCTTCCGACAACCTAAGAAGAAAGCCGGTGCCAGAGGTTAGCGAGGTTACAGAGGAAATCAAGGCCTCGTTTGCATATCCCATCCCTCCCTTGTTGTGGTCTCCGCAGAGATGAGTCGAGAGAATCAACTTTTTTTCCTTTTGTGTGTAACTCACAGAACAAAATTATTTATTTTTAGTTGTCTTTGAACATAACAGTAGCTGCAGGTGTGGCTGCACTGTGAGACCCAGCCGTGCCGTAAATGTATACATCAATATATATATATGTAGACCTCACCACGTCAACAAAGCAACAAACACCATCTCCCAGGGTGGGGTGTCATTAAAATAAATTGCTGTGTACACCGGGCGGAGATGCGGTGCGGAGCGCTGAGCTGCGAAACAAGGGATGTTTAAAACGCAGACCCAGAGCCTCTGTGTCCCCCTGAGGAGAGTGATGCGGCTTTGAGGGAAAAGCACACTTTGTACGCTGTAATTAACACCCCGCTGGGTTGTGTGTGCGTCTCTCTCTCTCACGACTCACTGCCATTCTCCCTACTACCATCTCCACCACCTCTGGGTCTGGGCCCAGTTGGTCATGTGACGCAGGTGAAAAACCCAGGAAGCGGCGGTTGAGGTCAGCTGGGCTCGCCACCATTTTGTGTGCCCAGTTGGGACGCAACAAAGTTCCCACCTACGCATTTCAACCATAACTGAAACAGTGATTCTACATTACTGAACTGTATTCTCATGACTGTCAGACTGTGGCATAGAGAAACACACACTGCCCCCGCCGCCATGGTTACTTCATAATCACAAACCCTTATTATAATCATCCTATAATATATTCTACTCAAGTCTTCTCTTCTCTGTTGTCGCGTTACAATAGCTGTCTCTGCAAGCCTTCAATCTGACCGAGCCCATCTATTGTGATTAGAGAGGATTTGTTTCCTAACCAACCTCTCTATAAAACGTATTAAACTCACCACACTGAGACTCATTAGACAGTGAATATCTTGTCTCCATCTATACACACCAGACAGAAAGCATATTGTTTTCATTTGTTTAAAATATCACCGGAGTGATGAGAATAGCAATGTTGTTAGGGACTGGAGGGAATCAGCCAACGAGGAGTATAAAGAACTAGTTGGAAAGCAGTCACTGAAGGCGAGAAGAGATGTATTCATTTATTTTTTATATTAACATCCTCTACAGCAAATGGCTCTTTTGAGAGAGAGTGAGAGAGAGGGAGTTCATTTTTGAGCATGGTGTTAACTGTCCTCTCCTGAGCAGCGTGGTGGAGAGACATTTTCAGGGAAGAGATGTAGGAGTCATTCCCTCACACCACTGTCAAGAATCAATTTACGGTTTGCCACTTTCTGACTAAGAGACGCTAGAGGACCAGGGTTTCATGTACTGGGGAATGGATAGTACTGAGGTTCCACTGTCCCTGACTGGACCAGGGTTTTATGTACTGGGGAATGGATAGTACTGAGGTTCCACTGTCCCTGACTGGACCAGGGTTTTATGTACTGGGGAATGAATATCACTGAGGTTCCACTGTCCCTGACTGGACCAGGGTTTCATGTACTGGGGAATGGATAGTACTGAGGTTCCACTGTCCCTGACTGGACCAGGGTTTCATGTACTGGGGAATGAATATCACTGAGGTTCCACTGTCCCTGACTGGACCAGGGTTTCATGTACTGGGGAATGAATATCACTGAGGTTCCACTGTCCCTGACTGGACCAGGGTTTCATGTACTGGGGAATGAATATCACTGAGGTTCCACTGTCCCTGACTGGACCAGGGTTTTATGTACTGGGGAATGGATAGTACTGAGGTTCCACTGTCCCTGACTGGACCAGGGTTTTATGTACTGGGGAATGAATATCACTGAGGTTCCACTGTCCCTGACTGGACCAGGGTTTTATGTACTGGGGAATGGATAGTACTGAGGTTCCACTGTCCCTGACTGGACCAGGGTTTTATGTACTGGGGAATGAATATCACTGAGGTTCCACTGTCCCTGACTGGACCAGGGTTTCATGTACTGGGGAATGGATAGTACTGAGGTTCCACTGTCCCTGACTGGACCAGGGTTTCATGTACTGGGGAATGAATATCACTGAGGTTCCACTGTCCCTGACTGGACCAGGGTTTCATGTACTGGGGAATGAATATCACTGAGGTTCCACTGTCCCTGACTGGACCAGGGTTTCATGTACTGGGGAATGAATATCACTGAGGTTCCACTGTCCCTGACTGGACCAGGGTTTTATGTACTGGGGAATGGATAGTACTGAGGTTCCACTGTCCCTGACTGGACCAGGGTTTTATGTACTGGGGAATGGATAGTACTGAGGTTCCACTGTCCCTGACTGGACCAGGGTTTTATGTACTGGGGAATGAATATCACTGAGGATACACTGTCCCTGACTGGACCAGGGTTTCATGTACTGGGGAATGAATATCACTGAGGTTCCACTGTCCCTGACTGGACCAGGGTTTCATGTACTGGGGAATGAATATCACTGAGGTTCCACTGTCCCTGACTGGACCAGGGTTTCATGTACTGGGGAATGAATATCACTGAGGTTCCACTGTCCCTGACTGGACCAGGGTTTTATGTACTGGGGAATGAATATCACTGAGGATACACTGTCCCTGACTGGACCAGGGTTTCATGTACTGGGGAATGAATATCACTGAGGTTCCACTGTCCCTGACTGGACCAGGGTTTCATGTACTGGGGAATGAATATCACTGAGGTTCCACTGTCCCTGACTGGACCAGGGTTTTATGTACTGGGGAATGAATATCACTGAGGATACACTCTGACTCCCTGACTCGTTTTTCCTCACTTTGCTCACCATTGGTGTGTGTCCCAAATGGCACGCTATTCCCTTTATATTGTAGTGCACTAAATAGGGATTAGGGTGTGAGTTGGGATACATCCTAAGTATGATGAAGCCCTATATAATTGTCCTCTTCTGGTATATTTGGTGGATTTCACAGTAGAATTCTACTTAATATAATACATGTACATACTGGTCAAAAGTAGTGCACTCAATGGAGAACGGGGTGCCATTTGGGATGCATGCCAAGATGTTGAATCATCAGCCTGAAGAATATCCAACTCCCCTTCAGATCCCATTAATAATGGATGGCCACGAGGGGTTGTAGAGTTATCTTCACTAGACTGATGTATGGTGGCTGGGGTGTCATGAATCAACACGCTGTGCAATAAAACCAGCACCGCTAAAAGCATGTTATTTTATATGGGGCCGCGAGCTGACTTCTGGTCATGTGATATCTCTGACAGACTCTTATCGGCCAGGCTTTAGGGTCTCTGAGTAGTTGATATTTCATGTTAGGGACGTAGCGAGAGAGGGCGCGACTCAAAACAATGTTAATATTCAGAAGAGATCATCAATTTTGACCCGAGGGCAGTGAATTAAAAGTAATTTTGTGGAAAAAGACCAGTTATACCCTCATAAAAATGCAGCCTCTTCTGGTGTTGATGTCTGAATATTAAAAAAACAACACTTTTGGGCTCATTAGAGAGCTATTGTCTTAATAGGAAGTAGGTTTTCTCATGCAGAGTTCTAGTTTTCAATAGCATGGTTTACAATGGGCCGTGTAAACTGTGGTGAATCTTGTTCCGTTCACCACTGGTGCGTCCTAAATAGCACCCTATTCCCTATATAGAGCACTGCTTTTGACCACAGGCCTGTAGACGGGTTAGCTGACAACCTTAGAAAAACAATGTGCTCGTCAGTGGAGCAGAATGCCGTGTGTTGTTATGGTTCTGAACGGCCAAATCCCTAGAAACAATGACAAGAAACGACCATCGTAGCTGACTCGTTTCAGCTAGTTGTAATCGTGTTCTTGATGCCATGTCTTGTTTTGAGGAGTTTTGACTGGTGTCACAATATGGTGTCGCAAAATGTGTGCTAGCTAGCTAACTGTAACGATGTATTTGAGAGACAACAAGCGCTGATTGTGCAAATGTATTTATGTTTTCAATAACCATCGGAGACTAAATATAGTTTACATGTTGTCAACATTCTAAGCCAACCCTGTCAGTTTTGCCCCATAGTTGCCCCACCCCTCGGTGTTGTTGCTAACCAACCATCCCGTCTATGGAACCTTGTCAAAAGTAGTGCACTACAAAGGGAAAGGGCTGCCATTGGGGACATAAATCATAAAATGCTTCACTAGCATATTGTTCTAGCCCGCTAATATTGGCACGTGCCATGGCTTTCTCCCTTCAATGTAATCCAACAATAAAGTCGAGGCTGGAACGGTCACGTAACGTTTAACAAACCTGTTATTATTTTGTGTTTAAATTCCTGGGCTACATTAAAAAAACGTGATTGTTCTTGCAAGTAATGGAGAAAAAACTGAAATTGCCCCCAAGTTTAGTTATTGCTATTCTTAAAGTGTGTCTGATGCAGCTAAACTCCTGGTGTTATTGGAAGAGGTCTGCAGGGTGTGAGAAACTAGGAGACATTGGAGCTCCGGACAATTGGACATTAGGCTTTAGTGTAGTGGTGTACAGTGTTTCTCTTTCTCTCTCTCTCTCTCTCTCTCTCTCTCTCTCTCTCTCTCTCTCTCTCTCTCTCGCTCTCTCTCTCTCTCTCTCTCTTTCTCCATCTCTTCATCTCTCTCACTACAGCCTTTGCAATGCGTGGGCTGTATTTAAAGATGGCCTCCCGTAAAATGTTGAAACGGTGATAATGGAAACTGCCTGGGGGTGGCAGTTTGACAAACAAGTGTTATTAAAGAAATGGTTTTATCAATGTGTTTATGGCTTACGCTGCCCTGCCACATTACAGGGGTTGGGGATATGAGTCTGTACCAATAAATGTGTTTGTTTTTATCGTTCTTCTCTTTTGTTCTTTTTTGAAAGTCTGCAGTGAATATGAGGGAAAAGGAGGGGGGGGGGGGGTCGTTCCTGGTTTTTCATTCATGCTGAAACTCTCCTCAGTTGATTTCTCAATCAGTACAAACCCTTGCTGTGTTTGTATGGCTGCTAATGATGACCGGTGAAGATAGTTTTTCTTATTCTTTTGTTGTTCGTTTTCTTTTCTTCCGTTAAATGACTGGCGCTTCCTGGGGAGTCTGGGTAATGTGGTCCCCGCGGCCCACTTCCTGTCAGTCCTGTCGTCTGGGTAACCAGGGATGTCATGTTTTTGACGCGTGTTTCCGTGAAAGTGTCGCACCTTATCGATAAGCCGTGTGCAGCCGGGGACAGTTCTGAGAGGTGGGTGATGAAGCGTACGTGGGCATACAGGCGGGGGATATTGAAACGCGACGCTAAGGAACTGGCTGGCTGGCTGACTGGACTGACATTCATACTTTTGCTACTACAGCTTCATCTCCTTGCTCAACATGCAACCCCACCCACCTCAGTAATGGAAGCACGATTCCTCCTTTGAGACAAATTGTATGAATGTGAAACGTAATTAAACTTCTTTCCACGGACATCACCCGTTTAATTGCCTCACATGACGGCGGATTAGGAAGTTCAATCGATTATTTTCCAACGGCGGTGGAGCACTTCAGGTTCTTTGCCTTTAACAGTATGAATATTAAATGATGCATTAGAAAGGAAATCATAAAGAGGCTGCCGGTCGCAGCACTATGGGAGAAATACAGGCCAGACAGTCCTTGTCTCTCCCCACGTAACCTCCCCAACACTAGCATGCATAGGGTCACATTGAGTAGAACAGGCAATGTTGTGCTATTGACCCGGCAGTGTTTGTGTAAGCTCTCTTCTCTGTGAGGCGAGGCGTCCTAATGCTGCGTGATGTATCACTATCGTCAGTGAACAGCAGGGGTAGTGATGAGGTGGAGGACCTGAGGAGAACCTGGAACGCTGGGAATTTACTTTTCTCATCCCCTGGGCTGAGAGGAACTAAGAGAGCAATGGAGCTGACCCCTGAAAGTAATAGAAGACAGACAGACAGACAGACAGACAGGCAGACAGACAGACAGACAGACAGACAGACAGACAGACAGACAGACAGACAGACAGACAGACAGACAGACAGACAGACAGACAGACAGACAGACAGACAGACATGCATACACACAGACAGACAGACATACAGACAGACATGCATACACACAGACAGACAGACACACACACAGACAGACATGCAGACACACGTGTCAGTGCCACATGGCGCCGGCCGACAGTGCAGAGAATGTACTGCATGAGGTCACATGTAAACACTCATACACTTTCCCAGAATCACACACGCATCACTATCATTCATTCACATAGGGTCTGTCAAACATGTATAGGACACACACTGATACGTAAGAGAAGGTGAGGACGTTGAGTGGGCCTTTTAAAAGTCGACTGGAGGACTATGCAGCCCTTTCCCAAAGGGAGAGCATAATCACCAGGAGATCATCTATCATGGACGTCACTGTGTTACTCTGCATGTCTACACACACTCTCTCAAACAGTCTCTCCTTCTCACACACACGCGCGTTCTCTCTCTCTCTTACCCACACAACCAAGGTCCAGCTCAGTAGGCCTGTTATGTAGCTGTTTGTAATAAATCAACAGGCCAAAAATGAACCTTTTAATTAAGGTTTTATAGGATCGTTAAGCCACACTTAAGCCGTGATTTATAAATGTTTACAAAGGGCTCTGGAGTGTGTCGGCTAATATTAAAATGGACATAAAGAAATGGACAATGGTATTTGTATGATCTATAACAGTCATATCTGTCCGTCTCTATATATCAACCGCTCAACGACATAATGGTGATCCTGATCTTTCCCTGCAATCTTCTCATTAGCATAATCAACACAATGCCTCATGGGATATCGAACCAGTGGGAATAGATTTCTGCTGTAATTGCCTCTTGTCTGAAGATGGACTCATTTGTAGTTTGTTATCCTAGCCTTTCGTTTCAGGAGCTAGTTACCGTTGGTCTCTGCAGGTAACGTTCTCACAGGTCAATCCAAGAAAAGATTCCGTTGCAAATGTACTCGTTAAATAATGAAGACTTGAATAACCAACATGGTCTAATAGAAATATGTGAAATATGGGGATATTTAACCCTTGGCGTTATATGTCACCTCTGCTGACGTATCTGGAGTAACTTAAAAGTGAAGAGATGTGTTGAATATGGTGCTATTGTTTTCTACAATTGGTCTCATCAGCAGCTATTCAGTGTGGGGCCCTTTCTGTTCTTTTCTAGTAGTACTTCGTTAGCCCAGCACCAAGTTTTTTTAAGGATGTGTGTATGACCACAAACTTCATCAGCAGCTTACAATGGTACAACACGGGTTTAATACCGAAGGGAGAAAACCTCCAGCATCTTTGGTTTCTGTTTTGTCATTTATGTATTTTATTTCTCCTGCACTCTGTATTAGGTTTCAGCATCTGTTGCCACACAGGTCAGATGGGCAAAGGACAGGTTAGGACTGGGGAGGACAAAGGACAGGTTAGGACTGGGAGAGACAAAGGACAGGTTAGGACTGGGGAGGAACAAAGGACAGGTTAGGACTGGGGTGGACAAAGGACAGGTTAGGACTGGGGGGGAACAAAGGGCAGGTTAGGACTGGGGGGGACAAAGGACAGGTTAGGACTGGGGAGGAACAAAGGACAGGTTAGGACTGGGGTGGACAAAGGACAGGTTAGGACTGGGGAGGACAAAGGACAGGTTAGGACTGGGGGGGAACAAAGGACAGGTTAGGACTGGGGGGGACAAAGGACAGGTTAGGACTGGGGGGGACAAAGGACAGGTTAGGACTGGGAACAAAGGACAGGTTAGGACTGGGGTGGACAAAGGACAGGTTAGGACTGGGGAGGACAAAGGACAGGTTAGGACTGCGAGGGAACAAAGGACAGGTTAGGACTGGGTAGGACAAAGGACAGGTTAGGACTGGGGAGGAACAAAGGACAGGTTAGGACTGGGGAGGAACAAAGGACAGGTTAGGACTGGGGGGGGACAAAGGACAGGTTAGGACTGGGAGGGACAAAGGACAGGTTACGGCTGGAGGAGGAGAAAGGACAGGTTGATGTCGTCTGCCATCTGCTTTGATTTGTTAAATAAAGGATAAATAAAATGTGCCCTTACTTGGCACTTTTCTATAGCGCCTCAGAAATGTGCTTTCGTCATGGAAACGGGCCATTTGAGTGACTTCCAGGTTCCTTCCCCTTAAATGTTGTTTTGATTTGTTTTCCGTTTCTATACCTTTTGTGTACTTTTGGCCGTCCGTCTCGACCATGGGAAGAATCACAGCGTTTCTGCTGGCCCGGTGCTTTTCATGCTTGGAGGATCTGCAATGTAACTGAGTCACCATGCTGTCGTCATAGGATTTACCATCAAACCGATCGAGTCATGTCACTTGTCTGTTTTTGACAACGTGAACCAATGGATGCATGGCACTCTACAGTAGTTTGTATTTATTATGCATCCCCATTATCTGCTGCCACAGCAGCAGCTACTCTTCCTGGGGTTTATTATGGATCCCCATTATCTGCTGCCACAGCAGCAGCTACTCTTCCTGGGGTTTATTATGGATCCCCATTATCTGCAGTAGCTACTCTTCCTGGGGTTTATTATGCATCCCCATTATCTGCTGCCAAAGCAGCAGCTACTCTTCCTGGGGTTTATTATGCATCCCCATTATCTGCTGCCACAGCAGCAGCTACTCTTCCTGGGGTTTATTATGCATCCCCATTATATGCTGCCACAGCAGCAGCTACTCTTCCTGGGGTTTATTATGGATCCCCATTATCTGCTGCCACAGCAGCAGCTACTCTTCCTGGGGTCCAGTCAAATTAAGGCAGTTTATACCATTTTAAAACAGAATACATTCACAGATTTCACAACACACTGTGTGCCCTCAGGCCTCTACTCCACCACTACAACAAATCTACAGTACTAAATCTGTGTGTGTGTGCGTGTGTATGCGTGTGTCTGTGCCTGTTTGTGTTGCTTCACAGTCCCCGCTGTTCCATAAGGTGTTTTTTTATCTGTTTTTTTAATCATATTTTACTGCTTGCGTCAGTTACTTGATGTGGAATAGAGTTCCATGTAGTCATGGCTCTATGTAGTACTGTGTGCCTCCCATAGTCTGTTCTGGACTTGGGGACTGTGTAGAGACGTTTTGTGGCATGTCTTGTGGGGTATGCATGGGTGTCCGAGCTGTGTGTAGTAGTTTAGACAGACTGCTCGGTGCATTCAACATGTCAATACCTCTCACAATAAAAGTAAAATCTCTCCTTTCAGCCAGTAGAGATTGACATTCATATTATTAATATTAGCTCTCTGTGTACATCCAAGGGCCAGCCGTGCTGCCCTGTTCTGAACCAATTTCAATTTTCCTAAGTCCTTTTTTGTGGCACCTGACCACACGACTGAACAGTGGTCAAGGTGCGACAAAACTAGGGCCTGTAGGACCTGCCTTGTTGACAGTGTTGTTCAGAAGGCAGAGCATCGCTTTATTATAGACAGACTTCTCCCCATCTTAGCTACTGCTGCATCAATGTTTTGACCGTGACAGTTTAAAATCTAGTGTTACTCCAAGCAGTTTAGTCATCTCAACTTGCTCAATTTCCATATTATTTGTTACAAGATTTAGTTGAGGTTTAGGGTTTAGTGACTGTTTTGTTCCAAATACAATGCTTTAAGTTTTAGACATATTTAGGGATAACTTATTCCTTGCCACCCACTCTGAAACTAACTGCAGCTCTTTGAGTGTTGCAGTCATTTCAGTCGCTGTAGTAGTTGACATGTATAGTGTTGAGTCATCCGCATACATAGATACTCTGGCTTTACTCAAAGTCAGTGGCATGTCGTTAGTAAAAAAAATATAAAAAGCAAGGGGCCTAAACAGCTACCCTGGGGAATTCCTGTTTTTAACTGGAATATATTTGATAGGCTTCCATTAAAGAACACCCTCTGTGTTCTGTTAGACAAGTAACTATTTATCCACATTAAATAAGGGGGTGTAAAGCCATAACATCAGTTTTTCTAGCAGCAGACTATGATCAATAATGTCAAAAGCTGCACTGAAGTCTATCAAGACGGCCCCACAATCATTGTATCATCAATTTCTGTCAGCCAATCATCAGCTGTGCTTGTTGAGTGTCCTTCCCTATAAGCATGCTGAAATTCTGTTGTCAATTTGTTTACTGTAAAATAGCATTGTATCTGGTCAAATTCATTTTTTTACAGAAGTTTACAAAGGGTTGGTAACAGGCTGATTGGTCAGCGATTTGAGCCAGTAAAGGGGGCTTTACTATTCTTGGGTAGCGGAATGACTTTAGCTTCCCTCCAAGCCTGAGGGCACACACTCTCTAGTAGGCTTAAATTGAAGATGTGGCAAATAGGAGTGGCAATATCGTCTGCTATTATCCTCAGTAATTTTCCATCTAGATTGTCAGACCCTGGTGGCTTGTCATTGTTGATAGACAACAATCATTTTTTCACCTCTTCCTCACTGACTTTACGGAATTCATAAGTACAATTCTTGTCTTTCATAATTTGGTCCGATATACTTGGATGTGTAGTGTCAGCGTTTGTTGCTGACATGTCATCCCTAAATTTGCTTATCTTGCCAATGAAAAAGTAATTAAAGGCCCCGAGTTGGCTTTGTTCCCAAAATGTCATTTAAGGTGCCCCATAGCATTTTTATTATCATTCTTTATATAATTTATCTTTGTTTCATAGTGTAGTTGCTTTTTATTTAGTCTAGTCTAGTAGATTTCTTAATTTGCAGAATGTTTGCCAATCAGTTGGGCTGACAGACTTAATTGCCATACCTTTTGCCTCATCCCTCTCAACCATACAATTTTCAAATTCCTCATCAATCCAAAGGGATTTAACAGTTTCTACAGTCATTTCCTCAATGGGTGCGAGCTTATTAGTAACTGGAATAGGTCGTTTCATAAAGGTGTCAAGTGCAGCGTCTGGTTGCTCCTCACTACACACCACAGTAATGATTCATCAACATAGGAATCACTACAAAACGTCTTGTATGACCTTTTATACACTATATTAGGCCCAGCCTTTGGAACTTTGGTTTTCCTAGACATGGCTATTATATTGTGATCGCTACGTCCTATTGGATACTGCTTTAAACTTAAAGCAAACATCTGCAGCATTAGTAAAAATGTGATCAATACATGTTGATGATTTCATTCCTGTGCTGTTTGTAACTACGCTGGTAGGTTGACTGACAACCTGATCCAGGTTGAAGGCACTGGTTACAGTTTGAAGTTTTTTCCTGAGTGGGCTGCTTGATGATAGCCAGTCAATATTTAAATCACCCAGAAAATATACTTCTCTGTTGATATCACATACATTATCAAGCATTTTACACATATTATCAGGATACTGACTGTTAGCAGTTTCCCTCAAGAATGGGCTTTAGGTGAGGAAGATGAACCTGTAGCCATATTACTTCAACAGTATTTAACATTAGATCGTCTCTAAGCTTTACAGGTAATGTGGTTCTGAAATAGACAGCAACACCTCCTCCGTTGGCATTTCTGTCTTTTCGGTAGATGTTATAACCATGTATTGCTACCACTGTATCATCAAAGGTATTATCTAAGTGAGTTTCAGAGATAGTCAGACTAGGGATGTCGTCTGCTACATGCAAGACTTCATGGACCTTGTTTCTTAGGCTACAAATGTTCATATATGGGCTATTTTTAGCACTTTTCTGGGTTGCTTGATTGTTTTTAATGCTTTACTGGGAAGCTTATCAGAGGTAGACTTAATTATGTTATTTACATTGGAGCTGATAGTGCAGGGTGAGCTGCATAAAGTGGTCTTGAGGGGTAGCCTGGTCCCAGACCTGTTTGTGCGGACATAACAACAACCATAGAATTTGGCACCACAACTGCACAAACAGATTTGGGACCTGGCTAGTTACTGGGGAACTGATCTTTGAATTTACGGGCCAATTTGTGAGAAGCGAAGTAAGTGCCCTGCACTTAAGCACGCATTTCCAACAACTTTATCTGCCTAAACAGCTCTATTCAGCTTTTTATTATCTTCACATTTATCAACTAAGGTAATTCATGTAACCTCATTCCTGTCTCGGTGCTACCTAATGGAGGTTACGCAATGTAATCTCTACACGAAGCACTCGGTTACTTAGGTCTGGAATAAATGGCAGAGGCTGTTGTTGTTTTGGCTATTTCAGCGGCGGCCATCTTTGCATCCCATTTGTTTCTGAGATAAATGGCCGCTGGGGTTCTATGTGGAGATTTTCTAGCGCTGGGAAAAGAAGAACACTTAAGAAAGATGTATCTGACACGGAATGAAACCCATTACCTCGGCTCTTACCGACATTTCATGGGAGTGAAACTAAAATGTTTGATATACATGCTTTTTACAGGTTCAGCCAAGGTAATGAAATATAAATACATTCTGTTTACTCTAATTAAGTTTTAAAACGGTGGTTTTCTCACAGTCAATTACAGTAAATGAGCAAAGAGTTTTTGAAGGTAATCGAAACGAGCTCTAAAAAGGTAATTGGTTCGATGATTTATTGCTCTTCTCAGAGCTTGGCAGAAGTGGCCATTTTTCTCTCACACACAGGAAGCCCTGCGACATATTGGAGGCCTAGTGACACACTACCTTATACTATGGAGGGATTTAGCTTTCGCCTTTCCTTCTTTACAGCGCTTTTGTCTTTCTTTCATTAAAGAGACCGCCTCAATACAGCCATTCAGTTCTACTGTCAGACCATGATTCTTAAGAGAGAAGTATATTTGTTGTCTTAGGGTGAATACTGCAAGTATTCTGTATTGTGGAACTATTCTGCATATTGTGGTCCTTTTTGACTGTTGGGCTTTAATGGATAGTGCACAGATAGTGTCCGGGTTGGATTGTTTTTTTTTTTTTAGGAAATACTGCATAGCAGGGCTATTTTACCCCTGGTCCTGGACAGCTACCTACCATTCTGAACAGCAGGGCTCTCCTACCCTGGTCCTGGAGAGCTATACCCTACTGTACAGCAGGGCTCTCCTACCCTGTTCCTGGAGAGCTACCATCCTGTACAGCAGGGCTCTCCTACCCTGTTCCTGGAGAGCTACCATCCTGTACAGCAGGGCTCTCCAACCCTGTTCCTGGACAGCTACCATCCTGTACAGCAGGGCTCTCCAACCCTGGTCCTGGAGAGCTATACCCTACTGTACAGCAGGGCTCTCCTACCCTGTTCCTGGAGAGATACCATCCTGTACAGTACAGCAGGAGAGCCCTGTTGTACAGAATGGTATCTCTCCAGGAACAGGGTTGGAGAGCCCTGGGTTACAGTAGAGTATAGCTCTCCAGGAACAGGGTTGGAGAGCCCTGGGTTACAGTAGGGTATATCTCTCCAGGAACAGGGATGGAGAGCCCTGGGTTAAAGTAGGGTATATCTCTCCAGGAACAAGGATGGAGAGCCCTGGGTTACAGTAGGGTATATCTCTCCAGGAACAGGGATGGAGAGCACTGGGTTACAGTAGGGTATATCTCTCCAGGAACAGGGTTGGAGAGCCCTGGGTTACAGTAGGGTATATCTCTCCAGGAACAGGGATGGAGAGCCCTGGGTTACAGTAGGGTATAGCTCTCCAGGAACAGGGTTGGAGAGCCCTGGGTTACAGTAGGGTATATCTCTCCAGGAACAGGGTTGGAGAGCCCTGGGTTACAGTAGGGTATATCTCTCCAGGAACAAGGATGGAGAGCCCTGGGTTACAGTAGGGTATATCTCTCCAGGAACAGGGATGGAGAGCACTGGGTTACAGTAGGGTATATCTCTCCAGGAACAGGGTTGGAGAGCTCTGGGTTACAGTAGGGTATATCTCTCCAGGAACAGGGTTGGAGAGCCCTGGGTTACAGTAGGGTATATCTCTCCAGGAACAGGGTTGGAGAGCCCTGGGTTACAGTAGGGTATATCTCTCCAGGAACAGGGTTGGAGAGCCCTGGGTTACAGTAGGGTATATCTCTCCAGGAACAGGGTTGGAGAGCCCTGGGTTACAGTAGGGTATATCTCTCCAGGAACAGGGTTGGAGGGCCCTGGGTTACAGTAGGGTATATCTCTCCAAGAACAGATCAAAAGTGCACTGTCGTGACACCTGAGAGGAAGAATCATGATCCATTTGAGTCATCAGTTATGACTCTTCCTGCATCTCTATGGCTGTAGGAGTTGGGAACTTAAAGAGCATTGTTCCATATGTGCTGTTAGAAACTAGATTTCTCATTGGTCAATCCCCAGAATGAAAGGAATGCCTTTAAAACCTGCTGAAATGGAATTAATGGCCTGCGCTCTCCCAGATTCTCTTGGAAATTGATAGATCATTGGGAAATTTTTACAGCGAGCCTGAAAGGCGATATATCTAATCTTCAGTCACCAAGCAACTGAAGCTTAATCTAAGCTCGGAGCTTGCCTTTCCTTCATATATCATTGAGGACGTTTTACAATAAACTGCACCGCTAAACGCATGTTGCGTTCCCATCGTGACAAATCACCCATCAGAGCAAACCGTTCTCAGGCTGCTGATCATGAGATCATGTGATCTCATCTCCGGCCTCTGATTGGCTGAGGAGAAGTTCCTGGGTAGCTCGATATTTTACTGTGAGAGATGGTGTCTCCAGCTATGTTTGCATTCAAGGCTTAGATGCTCATCCATCCTGACACCCCCCCCCCCCCCCCCCCCCAGGCCCTCGATGGAAGAAAATAAATTCATTTTGAGAAATACAAGTAATGGACTCATAAAAATGCAACATTAAAGGGGATACGTTTGAATGAAAAGGGATTTAGGTTACTTTTTCTTCTGGAGTTTTCCGCTCTCCAGTTCGTTTGGGACTGATTCCTCCTCTGGCGCGTAGCCGCTACCATTATGAACTCTAATGTGGGTTGGGCTTTCACCATAAGTCATCCTCTCTTATCTACTTGGCGAAGAACTACACTGAAGGGAATAATTTAATTCCATCTGTGAATGCTTTTACCTCATTTAAAACATAAACAACTTTTTTTTTGTCTACCCACATACCGATTGCTTTAGAATTGGACACAAACATAATGAACGTTTCGATCTGCATGCATTATCTATGCACAACACTTGCAGACCCAGCGAATAGAAACAAGCCTCAAGAAAGACATGTTTTTCTTATGGTACGTTCATAAGAAAGTGTTGAAACAGTGTTTTCGGTGCCTCAGGCCACAGCCTCCATGGGTTATATAAGGCTGCAGTGTTTAGTTGTGAGACAATGCCTCATTTGCCTTGGGGCTCTGGGCTGTCAGTCATTAGACAACCATGTTCCCTGCTTCTTATGGAAAAACAAAAACCTACCAAGGTCATCCCAGGGAACCTGCTGAGGGGGGGGAGGGGGGGGGGGTGTTGCTCACTCTCCTATGTGTGTTTTTCTAGCTCACCCAGGCGAGTGCATTGGGAGGGCTCCCCATATGCTAGGGCCATATGGGACAGAGGGGCTCTAGTCTATGGGGATAGAGTAAACATGTCTGGGCCTGCAGCGCCAGAGACCTATTTATAGACCCTATCAGCTACAGACATAAAGGCAGAGATATACTGTACAGGCATACAGGCTGAGTCTCAAATGGCACCCTATTCCCTACATAGTGCAGTCCCCATAAGGCTCTGTTCAAAAGTAGTGCACTAAATTGGGAATAGGATGCTATTTGGGACGTATGCTGACTGATTCACCACTAGGAAGGAAACGATAGGATGCCAGTTGTGAGTCAGTCAGCATACGTCCCCACTAGGAAGGGAACTATAGGATGCAAGTATCCTGTATGCTGACTGATTCAGCACTAGGAAGGGAACGATAGGATGACAATTGGGACGTATGCTGGCTGACTCACCACTGGGAAGGGAACGATAGGATGACAATTGGGACGTACAGTATGCTGGCTGACTCACCACTAGGAAGGGAACGATAGGATGACAATTGGTTCGTACAGTATGCTGGCTGACTCACCACTGGGAAGGGAACGATAGGATGACAATTGGGACGTACAGTATGCTGGCTGACTCACCACTGGGAAGGGAACGATAGGATGACAATTGGGACGTATGCTGGCTGACTCACCACTAGGAAGGGAACGATAGGATGACATTTGGGACGTATGCTGACTGACTCACCACTGGGAAGGGAATGATAGAATTCTAGTTGGGACCTACAGTATGCTGGCTGACTCACCACTAGGAAGGGAACGATAGGATGCTAGTTGGTACGTACAGTATGCTGGCTGATTCACCACTAGGAAGTGAAAAATAGGATGACAGTTGGGACGTATGCCGACTGACTCACCACTGGGAAGGGAACGATAGGATGCTAGTTGGGACGTATGCTGATTGACTCACCACTAGGAAGGGAACGATAGGATGACAATTGGGACGTATGCTGACTGACTCACCACTGGGAAGGGAATGATAGGATGCTAGTTGGGACGTATGCTGACTGACTCACCACTAGGAAGGGAATGATAGGATGACAATTGGGACGTATGCTGACTGACTCACCACTGGGAAGGGAATGATAGGATGCTAGTTGGGACGTACAGTATGCTGGCTGACTCACCACTAGGAAGGGAACGATAGGATGCTAGTTGGTACGTACAGTATGCTGGCTGATTCACCACTAGGAAGGGAACGATAGGATGCTAGTTGGTACGTACAGTATGCTGGCTGATTCACCACTAGGAAGGGAACAATAGGATGACAGTTGGGACGTATGCCGACTGACTCACCACTAGGAAGGGAACGATAGGATGACAATTGGGACGTATGCTGACTGACTCACCACTAGGAAGGGAACGATAGGATGACAATTGGGACGTATGCTGACTGATTCACCACTGGGAAGGGAATGATAGGATGCTAGTTGGGACGTACAGTATGCTGGCTGACTCACCACTAGGAAGGGAACGATAGGATGCTAGTTGGGATGTACAGTATGCTGACTGACTCACCACTGGGAAGGGAACGATAGGATGCTAGTTGGGACGTACAGTATGCTGGCTGACTCACCACTAGGAAGGGAACGATAGGATGCTAGTTGGTACGTACAGTATGCTGGCTGATTCACCACTAGGAAGGGAACAATAGGATGACAGTTGGGACGTATGCCGACTGACTCACCACTAGGAAGGGAACGATAGGATGACAATTAGGACGTATGCTGACTGACTCACCACTAGGAAGGGAACGATAGGATGACAATTGGGACGTATGCTGACTGACTCACCACTGGGAAGGGAATGATAGGATGCTAGTTGGGACGTACAGTATGCTGGCTGACTCACCACTAGGAAGGGAACGATAGGATGCTAGTTGGGACGTACAGTATGCTGGCTGACTCACCACTAGGAAGGGAACGATAGGATGCTAGTTGGGACGTACAGTATGCTGACTGATTCACCACTAGGAAGGGAACGATAGGATGACAGTTGGTACGTATGCTGACTGATTCACCACTAGGAATGGAACGATAGGATGACAGTTGGTACGTATGCTGACTGATTCACCACTAGGAAGGGAACGATAGGATGACAGTTGGTACGTACAGTATGCTGGCTGACTCACCACTAGGAAGGGAACGATAGGATGCCAATTGGGACGTACAGTATGTTGACTGATTCACCACTAGGAAGGGAATGATAGGATGCTAGTTGGGACGTATGCTGACTGATTCACCACTAGGAAGGGAACGATAGGATGACAATTGGGACGTATGCTGATTGATTCACCACTAGGAAGGGAACGTAGCATATGTTGCTAGCATCTGTTTGTATGCAGAGAGGATTTGGGTGAATGCCTTGTGGGTGAATACCGATTGAGTACATTGTGCCTTTGTTTACATATTGTATGTATAATATGTCCTGTTCTTTGAATATTTACTGATGTTTCAGTAAATGCTGCAGTTAGGGGAAGATGAAGATTGCTTGCCTCACTCTTTGCACTTGATTTTAGCAACCCAGCAGGGATATTTCTGTTTGGTCCATCACAGTGGTAGTGGGTCTTCATACACAGACAGTGTGGTGTAGTCTGTTCTGCCACTCTCTGGTAACACCCACCTGCATGGACATCCCACCCCGCCACTGAGTACTGTTAGCTCCGAGTCTCCCCTCTCTACTCTTCTCAGAATCAGCACCACCACACACACACACAAAAACACACACACCCTCCACCTCCCCAGGGCTCACCAGCTGCTTTGTCTTCCACCCACCATCTGTAGAGTGGGAGTTCTGTCAGTCCACCCACACAGCCTACGGAACCAAGGACTCAAACTAACACTTTCACACAGACATGAACATCATGTAAAATCAAGACCGAATCTCTCGCACACACACACACACACACATGACCAATGAACACACACACACACACACACACATGACCAATGAACACACACACACAAATACGCCTATTGCACATACGGTAGAGTCAGAAACACACACAGCTTGAAGGTTGAGAGGCTGTTGCGCCACTTGGCAGGACGTTGATACATTCGGGAACAGCATCTGTTTGAGTGATTTATGCTTGTAGTTTAACAGATTTTAAAGTAAGATGTAGTCCTACCCACACATCGATTACCATATATTCAAATGCTGTAATAAAAAGTATTCACATAATCCCAGATAATAATAATTATAAAGTACCTACTTGATTTCCCATGGACATTTCATGATGGTTCAGTATTAATGTTCACATAATAACCCATTCATTCAGATGGTAATGGTTACATTAAAGCAGGGGGACATATTACAACAGTGGATCGTATGAATCTAGCCTATACGTCTTCCAGAGGAGGCTGCTGAGGGGAGGACGGCTCATAATAATGGCTGGAACGGAGACAATGGAATGGCATCAAACCACGTGTGTTTGATGTATTTGATGACATTCCACTCCAGCCGTTACCACGAGCCCGTCCTCCCCAATTAAGGCGCCACCAACCTCCTGTGACGTCTTCATCTAAACCAGCCTCAAGCCAGCCTGGAACATCTCCTTCCACCAATGAAAATCCAACATGTCCCCCTCCAGAAGTCCCCTCGTCAGTATTATGGAGCTGAAGGCCGAACTCCTTTCTGCCCTATTTACATTCATGTACAACACCAACGGAATGAAACCTGCAGGGCCGGTACACACACACACACACACACACATTCTCTCTCACTCTCATGCACGCACACACACACACACACACATTCTCTCTCACTCTCATGCACGCACACACACACACACTCATCCCAGAATTTACGGCATCCGTAACCGAGGGAGACGGTGATGAAACCGTGGCAACGGCGGTTTTGCTGTATGCTCTAATTAAAATGCTGCAGCCTGAAACTAATGGGTATGGCCAATCGCTAGGCGATGGAGGCATAAATCACAGGCCAAACATCTGGAGAGGGAGAGAGAGAGAGGTGGTGGCATTTGATTGCCACAACACACACACACACACCCATACTGCGCACACACACACAATCATGCACGCATATTTACACACACACCATTGACATACACACACGTATATGCATACAGAACAGTGGAGGCTGGTGAGGGGAGGACGGCTCATAATAATGGCTGGAACGGAGCAAATGGAATGGCCTCAAACGCATGGAAACCATGTGCTAGATGTTGTTGATGCCATTCCACCTATTCCGCTCCAGCCATTACCAAGAGCCCATCCTCCCCAATTAAGGTGCCACCAACCTCCCTGTGATGCAGAAACTATATGGACTCTTCATACACACTTCAAACATCCAACACCCTCATGCAAAACAGTACATGTGCACTCACTCCATTCACACACATACACGCCCATCTCCTCCGGCCTCCCTCCTCTGCCCCTATAGAGGATGACCCGCTGCTGATGTGGGCTCATGTTGGAGAGATTAACCAACAGCAGAGTTATTCATCCAGAATGTAAGGTGCCTGTGAAACATAAAGCACTACCACATGCAGCTGGCGTCGCCTGTGTGTTATTACCCACAATTCCCTGGGGGCCCACGCCTCTTTAGAACCACCTGAGGCCCCGGCAAGGCTCAGAACGCCTTAAAATACACCCAGATGCAAGTTAATTACAGGTAAATAAAGACGTGCAAACCTTGGATCAAATGGGCAGTTTGAATGAACTGTGTTTCAGGAAACTGTTTATGCGCATGGGGTTCTTTGGTTGCCATTTTGGATGGAGGTTGACTAATGCGATTAGGGTGTAAAGCTTGCCAACTTTTTAATTGTGTCACATCAACATTTGTAGGTAGAAGTTCATGGTTTATTCATTGGAAGAATAAGAGAGGGAGAATAAGAGAGAAGTTGAGAGACAGAAAGTGAATAGTGTGTGAGAGAGAGGGAGGGAGCGAGAGGAGTTGAGAGAGAATAGAGCTGGGTTACAAATCTTTGACAGTGAGTGAACATTTAGCGTACAGCTGTCCTTGAGCTACTCCAGCCTTGCAGGTTATTTTCTGGATTGCTGGCTTTGGTCAGGGAAGGGAGGGCTAAGGGCATTAGAGGATGAGTTCTCATTGATTTCTCTACTCTCCTAGGGAAGACGGCAGGGCTGCCTCTCAATAGTCTGAAGTCGTGTCCCTTACTTTCCTCCTAGGGAAGACGTCAGGGCTGCCTCTCAATAGTCTGAAGTCGTGTCCCTTCCTTTCCTCCTAGGGAAGATGGTGGGGCTGCATCTCAATAGTCTGAAGTTGTGTCCCTTCCTTTCCTCCTAGGGAAGACGGCAGGGCTGCCTCTCAATAGTCTGAAGTCGTGTCCCTTCCTTTCCTCCTAGGGAAGACGGCAGGGCTGCCTCTCAATAGTCTGAAGTCGTGTCCCTTCCTTTCCTCCTAGGGAAGACGGCAGGGCTGCCTCTCAATAGTCTGAAGTCGTGTCCCTTCCTTTCCTCCTAGGGAAGACGGCAGGGCTGCCTCTCAATAGTCTGAAGTCGTGTCCCTTCCTTTCCTCCTAGGGAAGACGGCAGGGCTTCATCTCAATAGACTGAAGTCGTGTCCCTTCCTTTCCTCCTAGGGAAGATGGTGGGGCTGCATCTCAATAGTCTGAAGTCGTGTCCCTTCCTTTCCTCCTAGGGAGGACGGTGAGGCTGCATCTCAATAGTCTGAAGTCGTATCCCTTCCTTTCCTCCTTTTCCTTATGTCTTTATACCTGCACTGATTTTTTTGTACTATAATTGTTATTTATTTAACCTTTACTTAACTAGGCAAGTCAGTTAAAAATTCTTATTTACAATGACGGCCTACCGGGGAACAGTGGGTTAACTGCCTTGTTCAGGGGCAGAACAACATATTTTTACCTTGTCAGCTCGGGGATTTGATCTAGCAACCTTCCGGTTACTGGGCCAACGCTCCAACTACTTGGCTACCTGCCGCCCCAAATATAAGCAAATGGTTTATTCTCTGAAACGAGTTCCTACTGGGTGTGTCTTAATAATCCTGATGTGAAGGAACAGGACAGGTAAGGACAGGTGAGGACAGGTAAGAACAGGTGAGGACAGGTAAGGACAGGTGAGGACAGGTAAGGACAGGTAGGGACAGGAGAGGACAGGTGAGGACAGGTAAGGACAGGTGAGCTGGCACAAAAGCCCAGTAGGCATCTGTCACGTAGCTCTCACCAATCCCTGTGTTTTAAGAATCAGTGCAGATGGAGGAGAAGGAAAAACACTTTAGACTATTAAGATGCTTCAGATCCCAGTAGGGTCCCAGTAGGTTCCCACTAGGGTCCCAGTTGGTTCACACTAGGGTACCAGTAGGATCCCAGTAGGTTCCCACTAGGGTCCCACTAGGGTCCCAGTTGGTTCCCACTAGGGTACCAGTAGGATCCCAGTAGGTTCCCACTAGGTTTCCACTAGGGTCCCAGTTGGTTCACACTAGGGTACCAGTAGGATCCCAGTAGGTTCCCACTAGGGTCCCAGTAGGTTCCCACTAGGTTTCCACTAGGGTCCCAGTTGGTTCCCACTAGGGTCCCAGTTGGTTCCCACTAGGGTCCCAGTTGGTTCCCACTAGGGTCCCACTAGGTTTCCACTAGGGTCCCAGTTGGTTCCCACTAGGGTCCCAGTTGGGTCCCACTAGGTTTCCACTAGGGTCCCAGTTGGTTCCCACTAGGGTCCCAGTTGGGTCCCAGTAGGTTCCCAGTAGGAACTTGTTTGAGAGAATAAGCCATTTGATTATATTTCTTTGTTATAGTCAGGATGTAGTCATTCAATGCAGTGGTTTTCTCAGTAACGCTTCAGGTGTCTACTTTAAAGTGTGGGTGGGTGGGTGGGTGGGTGGGTGTGTGTGTGGGTAGGTGGGTGGTCTGGTTTGGCAGGCACTTAGTTATCTCCCACTTCTCAGGGCCCGGGGTGCTGCAGGTTGTTTAGGAGTCTCATTTTTAGTCTGCAGAGCCAAGATGGTGAGTTTAGAACCACGCCAACGGTGCACTATTGATTTCCCTCCATCGTCTGCTATTGAAAGTGTTCGTCATTATTTAGTGTGTGTGTCCATTTTGTCAGTGTGTGTCCATTTATTCTCACATGTGTTTTTATAATACACCCACCAGTGTTCTAACACATGCTAGCTTATTTAGTATATGTCCAGCCTATTTTGTCTATTATACAGCCAGTCAATCAATCAGGTTCCAAACCTCATGTGACAAGGCGGTAGGAATCTCATACCTTCATCCGTGGGAGGCATCTGCTGTTGTGATATCACTCGTTCCCCAACACTCAGAATAAGGCCTCAGCCCAGGCGTGAAGGGGATTGGGTTAGAAAATCTATTGCATCATGACACGCTACAACACGTTTTAGGGATGATCCAGTCCAGAGGAAGAGCGTTCAATAAATCATCTGAAAAGGAGAGAGGGGCGCCCCCGAAAAATGGAGGGAAATAAATGAGAGGGAAGAAAAAAGGAAGGAAAATCTGGGCTTTATGAGCGAGCATCTCAGAGCGCATTGTAATGCACGGAGCCGGCATTCAGACTCTTCCCAGGCACATTTCTGATCTATTATAGATGTGCCCTTGTGGATCCGGCTACTCTAGTCGGAGCACCGAGAACAGCTCCCCTGTTCCGAGAAGGATAAATTCATGAGATATGGGAAAGATGATGTGGCATGATAGATTGGCAGATGGATTGATATACAGTACATCCTGTATTATGCTACTTCCTCGTGAGAGAGAGAGAGAGAGAGAGTTGTGGGTGGGATGGATCAGAGCAGTCTAAATAACTGGAAAGAATGAGTGACAGATAGTTGAGCCAATGAAATAAGTCTTGATTGCTCTTTCAGTTTGTGGTTTGTTCTACTTGGGAGTTAAAATGGTGGAAGAACATTTCTACTGCATGAGAAAAGCAATGTGAAGCTTACATTTATTAAGTCTATATTGAATACTGAATACTTCTAATGAACATTCCTTGAGTTCTCCCGCTTATGTGATGCACCTTCTCTGTTTGCCATTTGTCCTAGAGGGCATCAGGTAGCTTTCACGTTGTTGTTTCTCACAAGGCGACGGCAGAGAGAGCGAACCGATCGCCGCGGTAACCACCACAGGCGACGCTACACTGCCTGGAGGCCACACAGAGAAGATGACGGGTTGGGGGGGAAGAGGGGGGAGGCAGGTGTGGCAGATGGTGTCTACCACTAGATAGATAGGGGGAGAAAGAGGGGGAAGGGAGACACGGGGTATAAGGGTTCAACACCCCCCCCCCCCCCCCCCCCCCCCTCCAGGTCTGTCATTGTAACCAATCAGAAAGGCTCATAAGAAGTGATAGAGGTGTAATTGGTGGTAGTGATTGTTTGGGTATTTTGGTGGGTGGTGGAACTGTCCACTTGTTCAAGTTTTCCATGATGGTGTTGTAGATTCTGTATATGTCTTCCATCCCAAAGTACTGAGATAAAACATGAACTGAATGTTTTTAACTGAAATGTGTCTTTCGCATTTAACTCAACCCCTCTGAATCAGTTCCTCCGGTGTTCTCTATAGGGACTATAAAATCTTAATTTGCAATCTTAATTTGACCAGTTTCTCACAGCAGGAAAATAATCCTGCAGCAAATGGAAATGTGAATTATTATGCATTCATGGACATGTTTGTGTAGGGAAAATCAAGTTGAACATTTTAAAGTGAAAAATACAAACTTTAGAAGCGTTTTTAAACTTTGAATACACTACCAGTTTGCATTTCCTGCGCCGCAGGAAAATCCTCTGCGACAACAGAGGGATCAAATTAAGACAGAACACCTGTAGGATCAGATCCCTCTCCAGTTCAGTGAAGTGCAGGCCACTACTTCTGCAGAGCTTTCAACTAGGCACTGAGAAATGTTGACCCAAATGAACAATTCCATGAAACGCACTCATTTTCATGAGCCATTAAGCCAGTCCTAGATTCAATTTAAGCTCCAAAAAAATCTAATACATTATACATCATTTGAATAGAGAGTAGTAATAGTAGGTGAAATGAGAGATTGGCGGAATTGGGGTATATTTAAATAATACCCAATAGGCGAATCCAATGCATATCGAATGGATTTATCCAAGACAATCTCTCCCAGCCAAATCTGTCTACATCTAGGGTAGAAAAAAGTATTAATTGGCACTTAGTCATAATTTATGCAAATCTTTTCACACCATTCATTACAGTTTGGGTTCATTCCCTTCCTGAAAAGTTATTTCCAAGTCAATGTACCCAAAGCTAAACACGTCTTTGATTTATCATTTTTAAGAAGATGATTTATTTGATGAAATTAATTAAATATCCATTTGATAATGAGGAGAGGTCCTGAGGAGAGGTCCTTTAATTGGTCCCCCATCCTCTTTTTTTAAACCTCCTCTCTCTGTTTCTCTCTGTCACCCTCTTTCCATCGCCTCTCAGTCCCCCCCTTTCCTCCCCATCCCTTCCTCCTCCCTCCCCCCTCCCTCCCTCCTTACCAACTTAATTCAATTCATATAATCAAGGTGATAAAAATGTATTACGAATCCCCTGAACTCTTGAACCCCTGAGTCGGGCGTATGCACATTCAATTGGGGCGAGGAGAGGAAACTTTTCATAACGCTGCAACCTCAGCAAAACCTCACTATCCACCAACCACCTGCCCAGCATTTAATATTGATGTTAAGATACCCCACCCTACCCCCTCCCTTCTGCCTCTCATCATGATACAACACACACACACACACACACTGATCTTGATGTCAGGCTGGAAAATTGGCGGTAACAAATGCAGCAGGTAATGATATTTATCAGGCCAGATGAGAGGCGCAGTGTGAGACTCTTCCCTGACACGCATCAATAAAATAGTCCTGCAGAGCTGAAGCAGAGCTGAACCAGAGCTGATCCAGAGCTGAAGCAGAGCTGATCCAGAGCTGAAGCAGAGCTGAAGCAGAGCTGAACCAGAGCTGAAGCACAACTAGCTCTCACAGTCTCACATCAGAATTAGACGTTCATCCATGTTTCTCAAATGTCAAATTTGGAAGTTGTTCCAAACGTTACATTTCTAAGTGTTTAAGGTTCAGAATGTTTAAGTTTAGGCATTAAAGGGATAATCCAACCCAAGCCTCTAATTAACCGTGTTAAATAACACATATATATGAAAACAATGAAAATTTTCTGTGAACAAATGTTTCATTTTGTGGTTATAACAAGGTTGGTAGAAACATGAGAAAATATTTTTGGGAAATCTGTTGCAACTACAACAAAACCCTTAATGTTCTCTCTCTCTGTTTCTCTTTCTCTCTCTCTCTCTCTCTCTCTCTCTAGGCTGGCTAGCTAGCTAGGTGGCTAGCTCGAAAACATAGCTACACATAATGATACCAAAATCCATATCAGCATGTGAAGTAGCTAGCTGTAATATCACCTTAACAAACTGCGCTATCAATTTAGGAATATTACTCACCAAGTTCAACTTGCAGTTCGTCTCTGCCATTGAGCTATAAATGGCATCTCTGCCCAGAGCAACGTTGCTTTCCCGCTGAAATACTTCTGATGAGTTTCAGTCTGAAGTGGTTCAGAACATTGGATTCCTCATCCACTCTAGAGAGAGAGAATGTTCATCTCTTATAAAAGCGTTAGGAAATGTGATAGGGGATAACAAACTATCTCCAGTTATGAGAATGACTGGAGATACTGATAAAACATAGGTTTTATGAAATTGACAGGAGTTTCATGGTTTTTAGATCTGGGGGTGGATTATCCCTTTAAGTCTGAATGGTAAAGGGTTTAGGTTTGGGATTAACTCTGAATGGTAAATGGTTAACCCTTTAAGGTTTGGGATTAACTCTGAATGGTAAATGGTTAACACTTTAAGGTTTGGGATTAACTCTGAATGGTAAATGGTTAACCCTTTAAGGTTTGGGATAGGATTCAAATCAAAATGTCTTTCTATCACTGGATTCGAACATACAACAGAGGCAGATGCTTATCCCCATCCACAACCAGCGCCCATCTGCCATCCCCATCCACAACCAGCGCCCACCTGCCATCCCCATCCACAACCAGCGCCCATCTGCCATCCACAACCAGCGCCCATCTGCCATCCCTATCCACAACCAGCACCCATCTGCCATCCCCATCCACAACCAGCTCCCATCTGCCATCCCTATCCACAACCAGCGCCCATCTGCCATCCCCATCCACAACCAGCCCCCATCTGCCATCCCTATCCACAACGCCCTAGCAAAACAACAGCTCTCACTGTTGCCCCTAGAGGCACATCATCTGCCAACAACCTCAGACATGGATAAACGTCCAATATTGACTTGTATCACAGGTGACCTGCCTGCTGAGGCCACCATAGATATTATAGTCCTGCAGAGCTGAGGCCACCATAGATATTATAGTCGTGCAGAGCTGAGACCACCATAGATATTATAGTCCTGTAGAGCTGAGACCACCATAGATATTATAGTCCTGCAGAGCTGAGGCCACCATAGATATTATAGTCCTGCAGAGCTGATCCAGGGCTGAGTGCCAACAGGAATTATAGGATACTGCCCACAGGGTAACACAGAGACAAATACTCTAAAATATACACACTCACAGAGATGTTAATTCATGTACACACACGCACACAGAGTGGAAAAAATATTAGGAACACTATGATCCCTCATTGATGTCAGTTGTTAAATCCACTTCAATCAGTGTAGATTAAGGGAAGAAGGCAGGTTAAATAAATAATTTTAAGCCTTGAGACAATTGAGACATGGATTGTGTATGTGTGCCATTCAGAGGGTGAACGGGTAAGACTACAGATTTAAGTGCCTTTGAATGGGGTACGGTAGTAAGTGCCAGGCACACCGATTTGAGTGTGTCACGAACTGCAACGCTACTGGGTTTTTCAACCTCAACAGTTTCCCGTATGTACCAAGACTGGTCCACCACCCAAAGGACATCCAGACAACTTGACACAACTATGGGAAGCATTGGAGTCAACATGGGCCAGCATCTCTGTGGAACGCTTTCAACACCTTGTAGAGTCCGTTCTGAGTTTGAAAGGGAGTGGGGAGAGTCTTACAACACCTTGTAGAGTCCATGTTCTGAGAGTGAAAGGGGGTGGGGAGCGTCTTACAGAGTCCATGTTCTTGTAGAGTCCATGTTCTGAAGAACTGAGGCCGTTCTGAGTGTGAAAGGGAGTGGGGAGCGTCTTACAACACCTTGTAGAGTCCATGTTCTGAAGAACTGAGGCCGTTCTGAGTGTGAAAGGGAGTGGGGAGAGTCTTACAACACCTTGTAGAGTCCGTTCTGAGGGTGAAAGGGAGTGGGGAGAGTCTTACAACACCTTGTAGAGTCCATGTTCTGAGGGAGTGGGGAGAGTCTTACAACACCTTGTAGAGTCCATGTTCTGAGGGTGAAAGGGAGTGGGGAGAGTCTTACAACACCTTTTAGAGTCCATGTTCTGAGGGTGAAAGGGAGTGGGGAGAGTCTTACAACACCTTGTAGAGTCCATGTTCTGAGGGTGAAAGGGAGTGGGGAGAGTCTTACAACACCTTGTAGAGTCCATGTTCTGAGGGAGTGGGGAGAGTCTTACAACACCTTGTAGAGTCCATGTTCTGAGGGTGAAAGGGAGTGGGGAGAGTCTTACAACACCTTGTAGAGTCCATGTTCTGAGGGTGAAAGGGAGTGGGGAGAGTCTTATAACACCTTGTAGAGTCCATGTTCTGAGGGAGTGGGGAGAGTCTTACAACACCTTGTAGAGTCCATGTTCTGAGGGTGAAAGAGAGTGGGGAGAGTCTTACAGGAACAATTGAGGTCAAGTGCTTTACTCAAGGGCACATCGGCATATTTTTCACCTAGTTTGCTCAGGGATTCGAACCAGTACCCTTTTGGTTATTGGCCCAACACTCTTAACCACTAGGCTACCTGCCACCTCAAAAATGGACATTGGACATTACTCACAGTCATGTTGTTTTGCTCACCCATCCTTCGATGACGTACTCGGACTCCATCCAGTGCGTGGACATATATTGCTGCAGTCACTCCAACGACACTCACAATCACACACAACTCTTAAAGACAAACATCCTGACATCAGTCATCAGGACCGGTCCCACAGACCCTACACAAGCAAACAATAATATACACACGTTCTCTCTCTCTACTGTACCTCTCTCAATTCAATTTGCTTTATTGGCATGACGTAACAATGTACATATTGCAAAGGCTTACTTGGAAATTTACAATATTTACAAAATTTAAATAACAATAATATTGTCAACGGGACAACAGTAACAACAGTAACCAAGGGTCAAAATAACCACAGATTGAACAATAACAATAAGCATACAGTAGAGGACATGTGCAGGTTGGTTGGTCTATCAGACACTGTCCCTCATCTTATGGCAGGCAGCAATGTAGTGCGCTGCCAACCCACAGCTCTCTGCGTCCTCCCCCAACAGGACGGGTAGCCTATCCTCATCAGAGAGGTCTTTGAAACCTTGATTAAGGGTTTCAAATTTGGGGAAATGACTCTCTCTAATTGTTTTATATTTTTTACATTTTGTCAGGAAGTGCAGCTCTCTCTCAGGTTCTGCTGTGGTGCAGTGGTTGCACAGCCTTTCCTCTACAGGGAGCCAGGTTTTCCTGTGTCTACCCTTCTCAATAGCAAGGCTGTTCTCACTGAGCCTGTACTTTGTCAAGATTTTTCTAAGGTTTTGATCAGTAACCATGGTCAAATAGTTAGCCACGGTGTACTGTCGATGTAGGGCCAGATAGCACTGCATTTTGCTTTGTGCTTGTGTTTCCCAATAAGCAATGTAGTATTGACTGTGTTGTACTTTGGTTTATTCTGATTGATTGGATGTTCTGGTCCTGAGGCTTCAGTGTGTTAGGAGAACAGGTTTTTGAACTCAGCCCCAGGACGGGCTGGATGAGGGGACTGAGGCTTCAGTGTGTTAGTAGAACAGGTTTGTGAACTCAGCCCTAGGACGAGCTGGATGAGGGGACTCTTCTTTGCTCAGCTCTTGGCATTTCAGGGCTTGGTAATGATATGAGAGGGGGTCACTGTATATTAGATGTTTCCAAAACGTAATTGCTTAATTACTTAATTGTCTTACCTCTACTTGCCCGATGAATAGCAATTTAATTTATCTTTCTCTCTCTGCCTCTCTTTCTCTCACTCAACCTCTCAATTCAATTTCAATTTAAGGGACTTTATTGGCATGGGAAACATATGTTTACATTGCCAAAGCAAGTGAAATAGATAATAAACACTATCTCTCTCTCCCTCTCTCTCTCTCTTCCTCTCTAGCTCTCCCTGTCTCTCAATTCAATTAAGTTCAAGGGCTTTATTGGCATGGGAAACATATGTTAAGTAGATAATAAACAAAAGTGAAATTAACAATAAAAATGAACAGTAAACATTACACTTACAAGAGATGCAAAATAAAGACATTTCAAATGTCATATTATGTGCAAATAGTTAAAGTACAAAAGGGAAGATAAATAAACATACATGTGGGTCATATTTCCAATGGTGGTTGTTCTTCACTGGTTGCCCTTTTCTTGTGGGAACAGGTCACAAATCATTCTGCCATGGTGGCACACTGGTATTTCACTCAATAGATATGGGAGTTTATCAAATCTGAGGGAAATATGTGTCTCTAATATATTCATACATTTTGCAGGAGGTTAGGAAGTGCAGCTCAGTTTCCACCTCATTTTGTGGGCAGTGTGCACATAGCCTGTCTTCTCTTGAGAGCCAGGTCTGCCTACGGCAACCTTTCTCAATAGCAAGACTATGCTCACTGAGTCTGTACATAGTCAAAGCTTTCCTTAAGTTTGGGTCAGTTACAGTGGTCAGGTATTATGCCACTGTGTTCTTTCTGTTTAGGGCCAAATAGCATTCTAGTTTGCTGTTTTTTGGTAAATTCTTTCCAATGTGTCAAGTAATTCTCTTTTTTTTCTCATGATTTGGTTGAGTCTAATTGTGTTGCTGTGTCACAAACAGACCTCACAGAGCCCCAGGACCAGCTTGCTTAGTGGACTATTCTCCAGATTCATCTCTCTGTAGGTGATGGCTTTGTTATGGAAGGTTTTGGAATCGCTTCCTTTTCGGTAGTTGTAGAATTTAACAGCTATTTTCAGGATTTTGGTCTTTAGCGGGTATCGGATTAATTCTACTCTGCATGCATTATTTGGTGATTTACGTTGTACACTGAGGATATTTTTGCAGACTTCTGTATGCAGAGTCTCAATTTGGTGTTTGTCCCATTTTGTGAATTATTGGTTGGTGAGCTGATCCCAGACCTCTCAACCATAAAGGGCAATGGGTTCTATAACTGATTCAAGTATTTTTAGCCAGATCCTAATTAGTATGTAGAATTGTATGTTCCTTTTGATGGCATAGAATGTCTTTCAGATCATTCACAACTTTGTGGAAGTTACCTGTGACGCTGATGTTTAGGTCAAGCTATGTATAGTTTTTTGTGTGCTCTAGGGCAGCGGTGTCTAGATGTAATTTGTATTTGTGGTCCTAGCAACTGGACCTTTTTTAGAACACCATTATTTTTGTTTTACTGAGATTTACTGTCAAGGCCCAGGTCTGGCAGAATCTGTGCAGAAGATCTAGGTGCTGCTGTAGGATCCTGAGGGAAATCAACGAGTACCAGCCTGGATACTAAGGAGATCCTGAGGGAAATCAACGAGTACCAGCCTGGAAACTAAGGAGATCCTGAGGGAAATCAACGAGTACCAGCCTGGAAACTAAGGAGATCCTGAGGGAAATCAACGAGTACCAGCCTGGATACTAAGGAGATCCTGAGGGAAATCAACGAGTACCAGCCTGGATACTAAGGAGATCCTGAGGGAAATCAACGAGTACCAGCCTGGATATTAAGGAGATCCTGAGCGAAATCAACGAGTACCAGCCTGGATACTAAGGAGATCCTGAGGGAAATCAACGAGTACCAACTATGGAGGAACAACATACTCCTTCATGGAAAGATCTGACTACCTCACAAAAGAACTTTAACTTGACAAAAAAAATAAAAACAGATTCATCTACAGACACGGACAGTTTATTTACCATTGAAGTAGAGGCTGTGCTCTGGCTGGAATCCATGTAACACTAGAAAAGTTATGTGAGGAGGTAGCAGGGCTGAGGGGGAGTTTGGAGTTCAGCCAGAGTGAAATTCTCAAGCTCCAAGGAGAAAACTAGACACTCACAGCCAAGGTAAAAATCCACTATTCCAACATGGATTGTCTACTCAGGGAAAAAATGAAGGAGTCGCTACTAGACATACAAAGTCATAGCATGCGTGAAAATCTAATTTATTCTAGGATTCCCGAGGACGCTTCAAATAATTCAGAGGGCGCGATCAGAGAATTTGTGCAATCCGCCTTGAAACTTCCAATAGAGACTGTAAACAAGGTGGCTTTCCACCGAGTACACAGACTTGGAGCTCAGAGCGAAAAGACCAAGGATCCCCAACCGATCATCGCAAAATTTGAACACACCAACAAAAGGAGCTGATCAAACGCAGGGGAAGGGAGCTTAAAGGGACCAAATTTGGTGTCCAATTTCCAAGGGAGATAAACGAACGCTGTAAGAGACTGTATCCGGTACAAAGGCAACAGAGGGAGAGGTTAAGCGTGCCTTTCTCATTGTGGACAAACTCTTTATAGATGGACAGCTATTCCGAGACAGCTCCGTAACACCGTGGCTGTACTAAATTCTACAGGGACTTCAGGTTAAGAAAAAAAGAAAGTATGGGAACTGTAAAAATATCTGAACACTATGAGGTGGACATGAACACATACGTACTCAATTACATGCTCGCTTACACATATGGACTTATACACACACACACACACACACACACACACACACACACACCTGATCTCGCTCTCTTCTCTCACTCTCTCTTTCTCTCTTTTCTCGCCTCTCCCTCTCTCTCTATTGTCGAGAACTGTTTTATAATTTCATGTGTTTGTTTGTTTATCTTGTTTATGTATTTGTCTACAAGTGTATATATGTTTACAACAAGCAAGGGGAAGATATCAGAATAAGGGCATTGGGGAATACTAACATATTGTACAAGATACATGTGTACTGTAGTGAAGCCGTCTCTATAGTAACGCAAGGTCTCTTGCTGGGATGTGTTTTTCAATGATGTTAAAGGTAATTATGATGCAACTACGACAGTGACACGATATGGATTACAATTATCATCATGAATATTAAGGCAATACGCACTAGATGTTACACACATAGACACTCAACCATGCAAATGTATGTGGACATCAAACATTATAGTCTTACTCTTATACAGCCATCGTACACACTCTCACTAAATCACATCCAATATCATACACATCAACCTACTCAGATTTACTCAACACATTATAGTCTTACTCTTATACAGCCATCGTACACACTCTCACTAAATCACATTCAATATCATACACATCAACCTACTCATATTTACTCAACACATTATAGTCTTACTCTTATACAGCCATCGTACACACTCTCACTAAATCACATCCAATATCATACACATCAACCTACTCAGATTTACTACACACATAATATCTTGTCTCAATGTTCTAACATCTGTGGCATTGGCTCACAGGCAAACAGACAAGGGAATAAAACAAATATTGCTAGAACCTATTTCTTGGATTCTAAATATCAGACATTTGATGCTCTAGTTTTAACCTTCATAATACCTCTGATGGGAGTAACTTTACAAGCACTAATTCTGGTCAATTTAGACTGAGAACAGTATCTAGTTAAGGTAAGGGGGGAAATAAGTATAGCAGGTTATAATTGAAACGGTTTAGCAGATTATAAAAAAAGAAGATCTGTCTTTACATGGCTAAAAGAAAAGGAATATAACATATACTGTTTACAGGAAACTCACTCTACATCCTTAGATGAGGTTGTTTACAGGAAACTCACTCTACATCCTTAGATGAGGTTGTTTACAGGAAACTCACTCTACATCCTTAGATTAAGTTGTTTACAGGAAACTCACTCTACATCCTTAGATGAGGTTGTTTACAGGAAACTCACTCTACATCCTTAGATGAGGTTGTTTACAGGAAACTCACTCTACATCCTTAGATGAGGTTGTTTACAGGAAACTCACTCTACATCCTTAGATGAGGTTGTTTACAGGAAACTCACTCTACAGCCTTAGATTAAGTTGTTTACAGGAAACTCACTCTACATCCTTAGATTAAGTTGTTTACAGGAAACTCACTCTACAGCCTTAGATTAAGTTGTTTACAGGAAACTCACTCTACAGCCTTAGATTAAGTTGTTTACAGGAAACTCACTCTACATCCTTAGATTAAGTTGTTTACAGGAAACTCACTCTACAGCCTTAGATTAAGTTGTTTACAGGAAACTCACTCTACATCCTTAGATGAGGTTGTTTACAGGAAACTCACTCTACATCCTTAGATGAGGTTGTTTACAGGAAACTCACTCTACAGCCTTAGATTAAGTTGTTTACAGGAAACTCACTCTACAGCCTTAGATTAAGTTGTTTACAGGAAACTCACTCTACATCCTTAGATGAGGTTGTTTACAGGAAACTCACTCTACATCCTTAGATGAGGTTGTTTACAGGAAACTCACTCTACATCCTTAGATGAGGTTGTTTACAGGAAACTCACTCTACATCCTTAGATGAGGTTGTTTACAGGAAACTCACTCTACAGCCTTAGATTAAGTTGTTTACAGGAAACTCACTCTACATCCTTAGATTAAGTTGTTTACAGGAAACTCACTCTACATCCTTAGATGAGGTTGTTTACAGGAAACTCACTCTACATCCTTAGATGAGGTTGTTTACAGGAAACTCACTCTACATCCTTAGATGAGGTTGTTTACAGGAAACTCACTCTACATCCTTAGATGAGGTTGTTTACAGGAAACTCACTCTACATCCTTAGATGAGGTTGTTTACAGGAAACTCACTCTACATCCTTAGATGAGGTTGCGTAGAAAAAGGAACGGGGTGGTGAAATATGTTTCTGTCATGGACAAAGGAACTCAGAAGGTGTGATGATATTAATTATCAAACATTTCGATCTGAATGTGCAAATAGTCAGGAATGATTCGCAAGGAAGGTGGATCCTTTTGAATATGAGAGTAGACGAAAAAGAGATTTGGCTCATGAATCTATATCGTCCAAATCAGGATGATCCACACTTCTCAATAAACATTTACACCAATTTATTGAACTTACAGGCAACAAATGATCAAATCATTATGGTAGGAGACTATAACACAGTCTAAGTACCTCAATGGACCGTAAAGGTAATCACTCTACAAACTATCATCACCGTGCCCTTAAGGAAATCACAAATATTATGGACACATTAGAAATAGTGGATATCCTTCCAGTTCTCTGCTGCCAATGACTGGAACGAATTGCAAAAATCACTGAAGCTGGAGTCTTATATCTCCCTCACTAACTTTAAGCACCAGCTATCAGAGCATCTTACCGATAACTGTACCTGTATATAGCCCATCTGTAAATAGCACACCCAACTACCTCATCCCCATATTGTTATTTTTTTTTGTTGCTCTTTTGCACTCCAGTATTTATACTTGCACATCATCATCTGCACATCTATCACTCCAGTGTTAATGCTAAATTATAATGATTTCCCCTCTATGGACTATTTATTGCCTTTCCTCCCTAATCTTACTACATTTGCATACACTGTATATATATTTTTCTATTGTGTTATAGACTGTACGTCTGTTTATGTGTAACTCTGTGTTGTTGTTTTTGTTGCACTGCTTTGCTTTATCTTGGCCAGGTCACAGTTGTAAATGAGAACTAGTTTTCAACTGGCCGACCTGGTTAAATAAAGGTGAAATTAAAAATTCAATAAAAAGGCTCAGCTTTTCTGGGTCTCTGTTTTTGGTTGGATAGGTTTCTCAATTTATTTTTTTAGGTTTTTGCATTCTTATCAAACTATTTGTCATTGTTGTTTTTCTGTTTGACATTTTTTGATTTGATGGGGAAGCTGAGAGGTCAAATATACTGTTTAGGTTTTCTACTGCCATGTTTACGCCTTCACTATTACACTGAAACCTTTTATCCAGGAAGTTGTCTGAATGGGATTGAATTTGTTGTTGCTTAATTGTTTTTTGGTAGCTTTCCACACTACTTTCCTTCCATCTATAGCATTTCTTAGTATTATTCAGTTCCTTTGGCTTTGATGCCTCATGATTGAGTATTGCTCTGTTCAAGTAGACTGTGATTTTGCTGTGATCTGATAAGGGTGTCAGTGGGGTGACTGTGAACGATCTGAGAGACTCTGGGTTGAGGTCAATGATAAAGTAGTCCACAGTACTACTGCCAAGAGATGACTTATATGTGTACCTACCGTAGGAGTCTCCTCGCAGCCTACCATTGTGATGGTTGACGTCGGTCATTACTTTGCGATTGTCTTACCGCTACTTGCCCGATGAATAGAAAATGAATCTCTCTCTCTCTCTCTCTCTCTCTCTCTCTCTCTCTCTCTCTCTCTCTCTCTCTCTCTCTCTCTCTTTCGATGATCTCAAACTATAAGATTATCCACATTGTCAGAGGTTCTCCATTTTCTCAATGATGACAAATCGTAATCAATGGAAATGACTGGTGGTTAGCAATCAGCAATGGCTTCAGCAGCAGCCGTAATGCATCTGTGCCGTGTGTGTGTGCGCGTGCGTGCGTGCGTGCGTGCGTGCGTGCGTGCGTGTGTGTGTGACAGGCCTAGGGACTAGCTGCAGCCAGGACAAACTCATATTCACGTTTAAAACCTCAATAAAAAAAACTAAGAAAGTCACCTTATCTGGACCTGACAGAGTCGATCCTTTATTAATTTTTTAAAGAAATACTTTCATTACTGTGTTGGACTACAGTATAATACATCATCCACCTCAGCACACTAAAGAGTCAGCACTGTGTGTGTGTGTGTGTGTGTGTGTGTGTGTGTGTGTGTGTGTGTGTGTGTGTGTGTGTGTGTGTGTGTGTGTGTGTGTGTGTGTGTGTGTGTACATGTGGGGGGGGGGGGGGGGGGGGGGGGTGTTATGTGTGTTTATGTGTGTGTGAATATGTGTTTTTCCCTCCCCATCAAGGTGACCATACGATCTCACCCCGTCCATAATCACACAGTAGTCCTTCCAGGAAACAGACAGTCTAAAGACAGTCATTTAAAAGGCAATTAGCCAAGCCCAGTCAGAAGACATATAACCACTATGATCCAGCCTCCCGGTGCCAGGAAGAGAACATGTACACCATGTAGCTGTACAGAGCCTTATAATTATCCTGCATGCTGTTACCTGGAGCCGCCAAGAGCCAAATCAATGCCACCTGAATGGTGTCTAGTTCAAGGCGAATCTATGTAATTCACATTGAATGCACAACGGAAATGACTCAAATCTCCAGTAATGTAGAAAACTCTACGAGATAGTGTTATGGTCTGTAGGATGGTTTCAGTCCCCCCTCTCTCTCTCTCTCTCGCTCTCTCTCTCTCTCTTTTCCCTTCTATTTATTTTCTCTTTCCCCTCTCTGTTTTCTCCTTTCTCCTTTCACCACCATCATTACATCAGAACTACAACTACCATCATCATTACTACTACTACTACCACCACCATCATTAAATCAGAACTACAACTACCATCATCGTTACTACTACCACTACCACCCCCATCATTACATCAGAACTACAACTACCATCATCATTACTACTACTACTACCACCACCATCATTACATCAGAACTACAACTACCATCATCGTTACTACTACTACTACCACCACCACCATCATTACATCAGAACTACAACTACCATCATCATTACTACTACTACTACCACCACCATCATTACATCAGAACTACAACTACCATCATCATTACTACTACAACTACCACCACCATCATTACATCAGAACTACAACTACCATCATCGTTACTACTACTACTACCACCACCATCATTACATCAGAACTACAACTACCATCATCATTACTACTACAACTACCACCACCATCATTACATCAGAACTACAACTACCATCATCGTTACTACTACCACCACCATCATTACATCAGAACTACAACTACCATCATCATTACTACTACTACTACCACCACCATCATTACATCAGAACTACAACTACCATCATCATTACTACTACAACTACCACCACCATCATTACATCAGAACTACAACTACCATCATCGTTACTACTACTACTACCACCACCATCATTACATCAGAACTACAACTACCATCATCATTACTACTACTACTACCACCACCATCATTACATCAGAACTACAACTACCATCATCATTACTACTACAACTACCACCACCATCATTACATCAAAACTACAACTACCATCATCGTTACTACTACTACTACCACCCCCATCATTATATCAGAACTACAACTACCATCATCGTTACTACTACTACTACCACCCCCATCATTAAACTTAAACTGCTATCATTACCATCACCCATACTACCAGTACCACTATTTGGAATAATAACAATAATACTAATAATAAGTAAGTTACTGCTGTTATTATTCAGTGTCACTCAGGCTATGGCAGGCAATGTCCCGTTCATCATAATGATTGGACCAAGATGCATTGTGGTATGTTTCCATCCCTTATTTTGGAAGAGAAACTCAAAGAACAAAAAACAATAAAGGGAACAAACGAAACGTGAAGCTCAGAGTAGTGCTCACAGGCACTAGAAAAAATACCTAGAAAAGATCCCACAAAGCACAATGGGGAAATGGCTGCCTAAATATGATCCCCAGTCAAAGACAACGATAAACAGCTGCCTCTAATTGGGAACCATACCAGGCCAACATAGACATATAATTCCCCTAGAAAACCCACCCTTAATCACACCCCGACCCAACCAACATAGAGAATAAACAGCTCTCTATGGTCAGGCTGTGACAGGATAATACATCTGGCTGCAAGAGGAGCCATTGCTCCTTCCCCCATGAGTATTTTTTGTTTTTCCTCTGGGTTTAATAAATCAAAATTTGGAATAAATGTACTAATTTCTGTGAATAATGAATCTCTTGGTGAGGAATATTTCTCACAGTAAAGGTGAAAGTGCATCTCTGTTTCTACCTCCCCTGTCGTGCAGTAACCACATACACGCTCCTCTTTGGGTAGCCATGTCTTTTTATGTCTGCCGGTTTCTATTGCCAGTTGGTGGTCACTCAGCCTGTACTTGGTAAGGATCTGTCTCTGCTTCGTATCGCTGACAGAGTAGAGATAATCAGCAAATTCATATTCTCTGTTCAGCGCCAAATAGCAATTTAGTCGGTTTTGGGATTTTGTTTTGTTTTTCCAAAGTTGTAAATATGAGTCCTTTGATTGGTTCATGATTCTGTTTATTGGAATGCTTTCTTTTGAAGCAGTGCTGGTGTCAGCTTGGTTGGTGAGGTCCAACACCAGCTGACTGAGAGGGCTCGTTTCTGGGCTCAGCTCTTGGGTTTGAAGTGCTTTAAATTGGAGACTTGAATTTAGGTGTAGCCAAAATGTGTATTATCTTTTTGGTATTTTCATTACCACTGGAAAGCGGTGCTATTCTACCTTACATTCTACCCTACATTCTACCCTTCAATTGGATGTTTGTCCCACATTTAAAGTCTAGTTTATTGTGTGGCCCCCAAACCTCACTTCTCTCTCTCTATCTCTCTCTATCTCTCTCTCTGGAGATGCCCTGTACAGTGCACCACGGTGTCTAAGGAATTTTCCAGGGTTGTCTACAATACATACATTATGTGGGTTTGGAAAATAAGTGGATGCCCAGGGACAGAAAATGCTGTGTAGGATGATGTGATGCAGCAATGTATAACCCTAAACACTAGTGTCACAAGGTTTAATTCAAGGTTTATACTCACTCTCTCTCTCTCTCTCTCTCTCTCTCTCTCTCTCTCTCTCTCTGTCTCTCTCTGTCTCTCTCTGTCTCTCTCTCTGTCTCTCTCTCTCTCTCTCTCTCTCTGTCTGTCTGTCTGTCTCTCTCTCCCCCTCTCTCCCCCTCTGTCTGTCTGTCTGTCTGTCTGTCTGTCTGTCTGTCTGTCTGTCTCTCTCTCTCTCTATCTGTCTCTCTCTCTCTCTCTCTCTGTCTGTCTCTCCCTCTCTCTCTCTCTCTCTCTCTGTCTCTCTCTTTCTCTCTCTCTCTCTCTCTCTCTCTCTGTCTCTCTCTTTCTCTCTCTCTCTCTCTCTGTCTCTCTCTTTCTCTAGGGGTACAACAGTATAGAAATAAGAGGAGATTGTGAACAAACCACACAAAGAACCCTACCTTTTACACAGGTAATGAGGTGTAATTAGCAGTGTGAGGCACAGTGGGGAAGGTTTGGGGAGGGGTGGGGGGTTGAGAGAGAGGAGGTTGTAAGAGGGGGGTTGAGAGAGGAGTTTGTAAGAGGGGGGTTGAGGGAGAGGAGGTTGTAAGACGGGGGTGAGGGAAGAGAATAAGTAGTAGTATCCAAGCAAAAAATCAAATGGTGGAAATCAAGGGTGAGAAAAATATGATATTTTATTATGCAGCATGATTGCATTTCTCACCGTTTGTTTTTCTAGTTTTCACGTTCCAAACTCACAACTTCTGCCCAACCCTGAAAAGGCAACCAGGGATCACAAACCAATCAGACTTTGCATTTTGTAATGTCATAGGGCAGACCAATTCTCATGGGGCTGCCATTTGAAAGGAAACACTTTGAAGTTTGTGGAAATGTGAAAGGAATGTAGGAGAATATAACACATTAGATCTGGTAATTTTTACCAGATTTGTACCATCATCTTTGAAATGCAAGAGCAAGGCCATAATGTATTATTCCAGACCAGGTGCAATTTAGATTTTGGCCTCTAGATGGGAGCAGTGTATGTGCAAAGTTTCCGACTGATCCAATGAACCATTTCAAATGTTGTATCAAGACTGCCCAAATGTGCCTAATTTGTTTAATAATACATGTTTATGTTCGAACTGTGCACTCTCTCTCGTGGCAGTTAGCCTAGTGATTAGAGCGTTGGACTAGTAACCGAAAGTTGCAAGATCGAATCCCTGAGCCGAAAAGGTAAATATCTGTTGTTCTGCCCCTGAACAAGGCAGTTAACCCACTGTTCCTAGGCCGTCATTGAAAATAAGAATTTGTTCTTAACTGACTTGCCTAGTTAAATAAAGGTTTAAAAAAATCAATAGCATGGTATTCTTTCACTGTAATATCTACTGTAAATTGGACCGTGCAATAAGATTAACAAGAATTTAAGCTTTCTGCCAATATCAGATATGTCTATGTCCTGGGAAATGTTCTTGTTACTTACAACCTAATGCTAATCGCATTACGTTAGCTCAGCCGTCCCACAGGGGACCCACCAATCCTGAAGAAGATTTATTAAAGCTTTAAAAAAGCCTATAAAGTTTGTAATTTTCACATTAAAATGTCAGACTTACTTTGCACTAACGAAGAATGCATCAACCCCTACAAAATAAAATGATATTCATTACATTCCACATATTCATTCACATTTCCTGTTGCTGCAGAAATATCTTCCTGCTGTAGCAAATTGGCTCAAATTAAGATCCTACATGTGTACCAGGACATCTCACCAGCACAACCTTCTCTTTCACCTGTAAAGCCGCCATTCATCAAAATCAGGTGGTTTGTTTTTAAGGTGTAAGGCAGATACAACCTCTCCCTTTAACCTTCATGGAGCCTTCCAATGTCTTCACATCAAAATATTTCAATTAATGCTGCTGAGAAGAAAGTCTAAAATTCCTCTCTAAAGTCTGTATTTCTATGTTTCCTCCTAGTTTAGGGACCCCCCCCCCCCCCCCCACCCCCACCACCACCAAGAATAGGGGACTTTGGAAGGTTGTCGGAGAACGGTGCCAGATGCCCACCACATTGGATCCCACGGTAGTGTCTCTCACTAACGGACACATCTCTCCATGAGCCCAGTATGCGCTAGCTGCTTAGTGACAGTTAGCCTGCGGCTAGTTTAGGTATTAGATTACAGCCCACCTGTTTTCTATTTACTTCCTGGCTCATTCTATTACATCCTCCGCGATCACGCCCAGGTCATTCGATTAGGCTAGGGAGCCCCTGGACAGTGTCATTAGTTGCAGTGGCTGGAAGGTATAGGAGAAGAGGTACACACTGGACTCTTAATGAACAAGGTCCATGTTTAACAAGCATGCCAAACAGAACTCTTTCCAATGTCTCTATGTGAGGGGTTCACTGTATACGGCCAGATAGATGCTCTTTTCGGGGCTGGTGGGTGTCTTTATATCTGTCTCGTCACCATCTAGCATCAAAACAACACGACCAAGCGTTGTACCAAGGCATGTCAGTAGGCTGGAACACAGGTTGGTTTAGCATCTTTTCTACGCAGCCTCCGCCAGGGTGAGGAACCAGAAGCCTTTGTCAATAGTCGACCTCCCTCTGCACTAACCGTACTGTGTGAATGAAATGAGTCACCAATAAGCCATATTCAGAGACGGCGACGACCACAACACGGCGTCTCTGTAGCCTGTCTAGTGGGAGCCTCACTGGAGGAGGCGGCAGCTCATTGGATCACCTGCTTACTGAATGCAAATGTCCTGAATGAGACCAAGATAATTATCAACGAGAGGAGAGAGAGAAAGGAGAGATAGAGGAGAGAAAGGAGAGTGAGAGGCGTGAAAGGTGAGAGGTTTAAGAGGCTAAGTGCCGAGAGGCAGGTGAATTAGTTTTTTCCGAGACGTCCTAATTTTGTCTTAATGGACTTCGTGGTCATTAAGGAGGCAGTCAGAAGGAGGAAAGTCTAGCCATCAGCAGTTTGTACTCTCACTCACAACAGTTAACTACTCCCCGGTTCACCTCTGATGGGGAAAACAAGAAACGACCCACTTTAAATGAAGACAAATCACAAATCAATCTTCGCTGGTCAGGCATGCAGCAGTCAAGATGTCCTTGATAAGCTTGTTGGAAACATGCCAATCTAAATTTGAAGTAAATGACATTTAAATGAGAAATTGTGCGTAGAGTGAAATACATAGGCCATGTTGTTATTTTATGTCTTAGATGTAGCTAGGCATATACTTGAAGGTCTTCTAGGAAAATCATACTTGTTAAGTATGTAAATATGTTTGTTGTCAGGGTCGGTTGCATCTTTGCAGAAATTCATATTCCGTACTGTATATATTTTCTGATAGTATTGCTGATAGATGAACCTTGGCACGGCATGGTTGTTAGTTTGCCAGGTGTTGTTTTTTCTTTACCAACGCAGGTTACACATGTACATCTGCTTATCAGTGCACAGATACTGTAGGTTGCTTTATCCGTGTTTAAGATAACCAGGTTACACATGTACATCTGCTTATCAGTGCACAGATACTGTAGGTTGCTTTATCCGTGTTTAAGATAACCAGGTTACACATGTACATCTGCTTATCAGTGCACAGATACTGTAGGTTGCTTTATCTGTGTTTAAGATAACCAGGTGCAGATGTACATCTGCTTATCAGTGCACAGATACTGTAGGTTGCTTTATCTGTGTTTAAGATAACCAGGTGCAGATGTACATCTGCTTATCAGTGCACAGATACTGTAGGTTGCTTTATCTGTGTTTAAGATAACCAGGTTACACATGTACATCTGCTTATCAGTGCACAGATACTGTAGGTTGCTTTATCCGTGTTTAAGATAACCAGGTTACACATGTACATCTGCTTATCAGTGCACAGATACTGTAGGTTGCTTTATCCGTGTTTAAGATAACTAGGTGCAGATGTACACAGTAAGCCTGAAGTATTCATCTAGCTGCTGTGTCTGGCTGAATTAACACTGTCCTCTAAATCAACATGTGTGTTGGTGCCTCCGTGTGTACATACATGTGTGTTGGTGCCTCCGTGTGTACATACATGTGTGTTGGTGCCTCCGTGTGTACATACATGTGTGTTGGTGCCTCCGTGTGTACATACATGTGTGTTGGTGCCTCCGTGTATACATACATGTGTGTTGGTGCCTCCGTGTATACATACATGTGTGTTGGTACCTCCGTGTATACATACATGTGTGTTGGTACCTCCGTGTGTACATACATATGTGTTGGTGCCTCCGTGTGTACATACATGTGTGTTGGTGCCTCCGTGTGTACATACATGTGTGTTGGTGCCTCCGTGTGTACATACATGTGTGTTGGTACCTCCGTGTGTACATACATGTGTGTTGGTGCCTCCGTGTGTACATACATGTGTGTTGGTACCTCCGTGTGTACATACATGTGTGTTGGTGCCTCCGTGTGTACATACATGTGTGTTGGTGCCTCCGTGTGTACATACATGTGTGTTGGTGCCTCCGTGTGTACATACATGTGTGTTGGTACCTCCGTGTGTACATACATGTGTGTTGGTGCCTCCGTGTATACATACATGTGTGTTGGTGCCTCTGTGTGTACATACATGTGAGTTGGTGCCTCCGTGTGTACATACATGTGAGTTGGTGCCTCCGTGTATACATACATGTGTGTTGGTGCCTCCGTGTATACATACATGTGTTTTGGTACCTCCGTGTGTACATACATGTGTGTTGGTGCCTCCGTGTATACATACATGTGTTTTGGTACCTCCGTGTGTACATACATGTGTTTTGGTGCCTCCGTGTATACATACATGTGTTTTGGTACCTCCGTGTGTACATACATGTGTTTTGGTACCTCCGTGTGTACATACATGTGTTTTGGTGCCTCCGTGTATACATACATGTGTTTTGGTACCTCCGTGTGTACATACATGTGTTTTGGTACCTCCGTGTATACATACATGTGAGTGATCCACTCTGTCAACAACACTGCCATTTAAACAGGTTTACTCTTTACACTATTCCAAAACTAAACTGCATAGGATATTTCCTGATACATCCCCTATGTGTGATAAATGTCAGGCTGCGCAGGGTACACTACTCCACTGCTTTGCCCTATGCTCTAGCTTGCATGGTTATTGGTGTGGAATTTTTGGGATCCTCTCTGAGGTTTTGGAGACTTCAATAGATCCAGACCCACTTCTGATAATCCTGGGAGTATCTGAGTCCCTAAACGGATTAACCAACCCCCAAAAACAACTAATCTCTTATGGTCTCATTTCGGCAAAAAAACGAATCTTGTTGTTTTGGAAAAGGAGGGAAGCGCCCTCTACCAAATTATGGCTCAGTTAATTGGCAAACACTGTACACTTAGAAAGAATTAGATATATTCTGAACAATAAATTATCAACATTTGATCACATCTGGCAGCCTTTCCTCTCCTACCTGGACGAGTCGGAGCTGTGAATTTGTACTTATTAACGCACTCTCAATTGTAATATCTTAATCTACCTTTGGGCAGCATGTGCTGGTCCTGCCACCCGAGCAGTTGGCCCCGCCACCCGAGCAGTTGGCCCCGCCACCCGAGCAGTTGGCCCCGCCACCCGAGCAGTTGGCCCCGCCACCCGAGCAGTTGGCCCCGCCACCCGAGCAGTTGGCCCCGCCACCCGAGCAGTTGGCCCCGCCACCCGAGCAGTTGGCCCTGCCACCTGAGCATTTGGCCCCGCCACCCGAGCAGTTGGCCCTGCCACCTGAGCATTTGGCCCTGCCACCCGAGCAGTTGGCCCCGCCACCCGAGCAGTTGGCCCTGCCACCTGAGCATTTGGCCCTGCCACCCGAGCAGTTTGTTTTGCACCCAGAACTCTGGGTCTTGTTGTTCCTGTATGCTCTTTTATGTTTAGATAAGAATTGTATACCTGTCTTGTATACCTATACACCATTCTTGTGTGTGTTTAATACAAAATATTTTAAATAAAAAAACAGGTTTACTCTCACTGTCACGACTGCTGCCGAAGTCGTTGCCTCTCCTTGTTCGGGCGGTGCTCGGCGTTCGACGTCACCGGTCTTCTAGCCATCATTGATCTTTTTTTCATTTTCCATTGGTTTTGTCTTCAGGTGGGTGATCGAATACTATCCGGAATTGGCGGGTGAACTCCTCAAAATGGTCCAGCGCCGCATCCTCCCTACTACACACAGCGCTGGCCCAGGGCTTTCCCGGTGAGGCATGAGACGAGGGCGTAACTCTTCTCACGGTCAGATGGTACTGGGGAGGCCGTGGCTAGATACAAGTTCAGTTTAAGGAGGAAACCCTGGCAGCCGGCAGTATCTCCGTTGTATCCCGTAGGTAGGGATAAATGGATCCTCGATTCCGGAGAGGAAAAATTGTTCACGGGAGATTCCGGTTGTGGTGGTGGTGGCGCTGGAGAAACTCCCTGTCTCTCCCAGCGATCCATTTTCATGGCAATGTGATCCATGACGGAGCTGATAACGTCAAGCTCCCTAGCTTGTTCCTGAACGCGTTCCTCCAGCTCCATGGGCATAGTGTCCTCTCCTGCTGACTTCATATATAGGGTCAGAGATTCTGTCAAGCGTAGATGTAATAGGTGGCAGGGAAGTCAGGCGCAGGAGAGTCAAATTGAGTGTAAAATGGAGTCTTTTAATAAAGTCCACGGAGTATGCTCCATAACACTAAATGTACATAAACATGGGTACAAGGACCCGACGCACACCTATACAACAATCACACTACACTGACAATAAAACAATCTCTGACAAAGACATGAGGGGAAACAGAGGGTTAAATACACAACAGGTAATGAATGGGATTGAAAACAGGTGTATGGGAAGACAAGACAAAACCAATGGAAAATGAAAAAAGGATCAATGATGGCTAGAAGACCGGTGACGTCGAACGCCGAGCACCGCCCGAACAAGGAGAGGCAACGACTTCGGCAGCAGTCGTGACACTCACATTAGCTTCCACACTGACATTTAATGTTTTAATAACCCTTATTTTAGCTGTTAAGTTGACTGAGAACAACACATTCTCATTTACAGCAACAACCTGGGGAATAGTTCTAGGGGTTAGGGTTAGGTGATTAGGTGGCCATGGTGTGGATGGTATGAGGGTACGATTAGGAATTTAGCCAGGACACCCCTACTCTTACGAGAAGTGCCGTGGGATCTTTAGTGACCACAGAGAGTCAGGACACCCATTTAACATCCCATCTGAAAGACAGCACCCTACACAGGGCAATGTCCCCAATCACTGCCTGAGGCACTGGCCCTCCAACAGCCCTTTCAGCAGCATCTGGTCTCCCATCCAGTAACAACCCTGCATAGCTTCAGCGGCAAGGCAGCAGTGAAATGCAGGGTGGTATGCTGCTGGCTTGATAACGAAGCATCTATGTACAGGACCTGTCAAAAGTTTGGACACACCTACTCACTCCAGGGTTTTTCTATCTTTTTTATATTTTCTAGATTGTTCATAGTTTTGATGTCTTCACTGTTATTCTACAATGTAGAAAATGGTAAAAAAAAATATTAAAAAATAATGAAAACCTTGAATGAGTAGTAGGTGTGTCCAATCATTTGACTGGTACTGTACATCACACCTGGGGCCAAGCTAAGACCACTCTGTCACTCACCTCTCTCTCTGGTCCTCAGGCTACTGGCAACATACTGTATACCAAAACAACAACATGGCCTGAGGGGTGAAACAGAGAAATACAATACAATGAAATTCTGATAATAGGACACGAAAGCATTTTGCCAGTAAATGCAATTATTGTCCCTGGAAGCTTGCGGAGGCCCTAGAGACACTGATAACAGGTGTGATGATTGGAGGGAGGGAGCGAGGGGGCGATGGCCTTCCCCACGTAATGACAATAATAATAACAATAACAATGGCCGACTGTGGTTGGAGGAAAGCTCATTGTCAGTGTTCCTAGCTACCTAGCGGCGTTTCCTGTGGATTATTGTTCTTTTTAGACGGTGTAATGGAAGGTTAATTGTGGTCCCTGTGCGCACGCATCTCTCTCTCTCTCTCTCTCTCCACCTCTCTCTCTCTCTCCACCTCCCTCTCTCTCTCCACCTCCCTCTCCCTCTCTCTCCACCTCTCTCTCTCTCCCTCTCCAACTCCCTATCCACCTCCCTCCCCCTCCCTCCCTCCCTCTCCCTCCCTCTCCCTCCCTCCCTCCCTCTCCCTCCCTCTCTCTCTCTCTCTCTCTCTCTCTCTCACACACACACCCAGGTGGGTGGAGGAGAGAGGCATAATGATGGGAGGAAGAGGGATGAAAGGTGGGAAGGTAGTGAGATACAGGGAATACTCTTTCATGTATGGATCATAATCCTTCCTTTTGTCCTTGTCATCTCCTCTCACCTAGTTGGTTATCTTTCCTCCTCCTCCTTCTTCTTCTCCTCCTCCTCATTCCTCTACCTCCTCCTCCTCTTCCTCCTCCTCTTCCTCCTCCTCCTCATTCTTTTCCCATATGCTTACCTCTCTTGTTCACCTTTTGTTCTTCTCTCTTTCCTTCTCTCCCTCCCTCGCTCCTTCACTCTCTATTTCCCTCCTGTCTCTCTATTTCTGTTGGTAATTAGTTAGACAGAGGTCCTTCAGGCTTCTGGACAAACCACTCCTCATCACAGAGGGAGAGATGCTGTGACCTGCAGTGCAGACACACACACAGCCAAGGAGTGTGTGTGTGTGTGTGTGTGTGTGTGTGTGTGTGTGTGTGTGTGTGTGTGTGTGTGTGTGTGTGTGTGTGTGTGTGTGTGTGTGTGTGTGTGTGTGTGTGTGTGTGTGTGTGTGTGTGTGTGTGTGTCTCAGTTGCTCCTGGGTGGAGACAAACAAAGCAGAAGCGTGTTGATGCTAATGAGGATGACAGGGATGAGGGCAGATGTGGTGGAGGTCACGCTGACAGAATGCTCTGGTCGCAGCTCTCTCTCTCTCTCTCTCACACACACACACACACACACACACACACACACACACACACACACACACACACACACACGCACACACACACACACACAGTTTCTGTCTCTCTTTCTGTCACATACACACACACTTTACTGCATTATGTTGGGCCCTCCACCCTCCTCGCCTAGATGTCAGTCTCCAGTCTGGCCATTGATTGCCTCTGTGTGTTATTAGAAGTGAAAGATGTGCAGAGCTGCAGAGTACCTTTTAAAGCCTGGCTGAACTCATCGGGTCTGATTTGGGATTATAGAGACCGTGATGTAATGGAAAGAGTATGTCTGTCTCTCTCTCTTTCTGTCTCTCTGTCTCTCTCTATCTATTTCTGTCTCTTTCTGTCTCTTTCTGTCTCTCTCCGTCTCTTTCTGTCTCTCTCTCTTTCTGTCTCTCTCTCTCTTTCTGTCTCTCTCTCTCTCTCTGTCTCTTTCTCTCTCTTTCTCTGTCTCTTTCTCTGTCTCTTTCTCTCTCTTTCTGTCTTTCTCTCTCTCTGACTCTTTCTCTCTCTGTCTCTTTCTCTGTCTCTTTCTCTCTCTCTTTTTCTATTTCTGTCTGGTTCCACAGTCAGTCTTATTGTTCCACAGTCAGTCTTATTGTTCCACAGTCAGTCTTATTGTTCCACAGTGATTCTTATTGTTCCACAGTCAGCCTTATTGTTCTACAGTCAGTCTTATTGTTCCACAGTCAGTCTTATTGTTCCACAGTCAGTCTTATTGTTCCACAGTCAGTCTTATTGTTCCACAGTGATTCTTATTGTTCCACAGTCAGCCCTTTACCCCCACTACTGTCTTAGTTCATTTTAGCATGCAGACCATCAGACTGTCTTAGTTAATTTTAGAATGCAGACTATCAGACTGTCTTAGTTCATTTTAGCATGCAGACCATCAGACTGTCTTAGTTAATTTTAGCATGCAGACTATCAGACTGTCTTAGTTAATTTTAGCATGCAGACTATCAGACTGTCTTAGTTCATTTTAGCATGCAGACCATCAGACTATCTTAGTTCATTTTAGCATGCAGACCATCAGACTGTCTTAGTTCATTTTAGCATGCAGACCATCAGACTATCTTAGTTAATTTTAGCATGCAGACCATCAGACTGTCTTAGTTAATTTTAGAATGCAGACTATCAGACTGTCTTAGTTCATTTTAGCATGCAGACCATCAGACTGTCTTAGTTAATTTTAGCATGCAGACTATCAGACTGTCTTAGTTCATTTTAGCATGCAGACCATCAGACTATCTTAGTTCATTTTAGCATGCAGACCATCAGACTATCTTAGTTCATTTTAGCATGCAGACCATCAGACTATCTTAGTTCATTTTAGCATGCAGACCATCAGACAGTGTTTGTCAGTTCTGTTCTGAAAGTATAACTTCTGTAGGTTGTCGTGGCCTTGTCCTCATCATCCACTTATCCAGTAGGTTACATGTCCTCAGATATCCTCTGATTCAACTGAGTCCATCCGTTGCTCAAGGACAGTGCATATACACTTTAAAATGTTACCTTTTTCACCATCGCTTTTCTCTAGCTGAGATGTATTCCTTCCATCGCTGACTGTACAGTTCTTACTGGGAGTGGCCAAGGCCGTGTGTGTGTGTGTGTGTGTGTGTGGGGGGGGGGGGGGGGGGGGGGGGGGTGTGCGAACACACAGAGTAGTGAAGGACAAATGTACTTTGTCTGTTGAAGGTTGAAGTGTTTTAATGTGTTCCTGGAAGGGGAGGTCTGATACTACCTTTCACAACCAAATAAAGTTGATTTTATTGTCTGGACAAGGGAAGGAACCTTCAGGAAATAGATTGTCACAGTTTAATCCAACAATCTAACAGTAGTATGGCATTGTTGGCACAGTGCTCCAGTATGTGAATACCTTCCTAACTGATCTCGGATCAGTTCATGCCTATCATTGTCAGAACCCTATTCCCTTTATAGTGCACTACTTTTGACCAGGCCATAGGACACAGGGAACTGTACTGTTCTTCAGTGCCCTCCGGTGGTTTAGGAGACTGACAGTGACTGAACTCTGGTGAAGGTCTCTTCAAGGTCTCTCTCTCCATCCCCATCTCATTGCCCTGTCATAATCCTGCTACCTGTCAGAGAGAGAGAGACCTGGGCCCCGACAGTAAATCTCAGTAAGACAAAAATAATGGTGTTCCAAAAAAGGTCCAGTTGCCAGGACCACAAATTCAAATTCCATCTAGACACCGTTGCCCTAGAGCACACAAAAAACGATACATACCTGGGCCTAAACATCAGCGGCACACAGGTAACTTCCACAAAGCCTTAAACGTACTGAGAGAAAAGGCAAATTCGACATACCAATTAGGATCTGGCTAAAAATACTTGAATCAGTTATAGAACCCATTGCCCTTTATTTTTGGGAGGTCTGGGGTCTGCTCACCAACCAAGATTTCACAAACTGGGACAAACACCAAATTGAGACTCTGCATGCAGAATTCTGCAGAAATACCCACCGTGTACAACGTAAATCACCAAATAATGCATGCAGAGTAGAATTAGGCCGATACACGCTAATGACCAAAATCCTGAAAATAGCTGTTAAATTCTACAACCACCTAAAAGGAAGCGATTCCCAAACATTCCATAACAAAGCCATCACCCACAGAGAGATGAACCTGGAGAATAGTCCACTAAGCAAGCTGGTCCTGGGGCTCTGTTCACAAACAGACCTCACAGAGCCCCAGGACAGCAACACAATTAGACCCAACCAAATCATGAGAAAAAAAATGACAATTACTTGACACATTGGAAATAATTAACAAAAAACAAGAGCTGACCCAAACTTAAGGAAAGCTTTGACTCAGTGAGCATAGCCTTGCTATTGAGAAAGGCCGCCGTAGGCAGACCTGGCTCTCAAGAGAAGACAGGTTATGTGCACACTGCCCACAAAATGAGGTGGAAACTGAGCTGCACTTCCTAACCTGCCAAATGTATGACCATTTTAGAGACACATATTTCCCTCAGATAACACAGACCCACAAAGAATTTGAAAACAAACCCAATTTTGATAAACTCCCATATCTACTGGGTGAAATACCACAGTGTGCCATCACAGCAGCAAGATTTTGTGACCTGTTGCCACGAGAAAAGGGCAACCAGTGAAGAACAAACACCATTGTTTATTTATTTTCCCTTTTTGTACTTGAACTATTTGCACATCATTACAACACGGTACATAGGCATCATTTGAATGTCCTTGTTCTTTTAGAAAGTGTGTGAGTGTATTATTTACTGTTCTTATTGTTAATAATATTTACTTCTGTTTACCCATTTCACTTGCTTTGGCAAGGTAAATATGTGTTCCCTGTGCCAATAAAGCCTTACATTGAAATTGAATTGAGAGAAAGTTGGGAGCTGACATTAAGGGAAGTCGTACGGTCAGACTCAGCATTCTGCCTGTGTTAATGTGTCAGCAGCTTTACCACAGTGACCCTGGTTCAAACCAAGCCACAAATCCACACTGACCTATGTGCTGCATGTGTGGGTCCCTGCAACCTGCTGGTCTCAATCCTGATTCCTTTCTATTTATATATGCCATACTAGCCGGTAGAAATACCCCTGTCAGCTCTGTATGTCACCGCAGGTAAAGTACCACCAAGGGTAAAGGAATATACACTCATCCTGGAGAGTAGGCCCAGTTGGTTCTAAGTGAACCCCGGGTAGAGTGCTTTTCCTCAGGCTAACGTTAAAGGTTGTTCCTCCTGGTGCTGCGGCGAACCACCAGGTTTGATGGGGTCAGGACTCTATCCTTGTCAGAGCCTGGAATCCCAACTGAATATCACTCTTTTTCACTAAGTGATACTGAACGATATTCAATGTGGCTTCCAGGCTAGAGTTGAAGACCACGTTTCTCTATCTTATCTCTACGGCCAGTTTGAAGAGCATCATCACCCCTGAGAGTTGTGTTGCTCGTGTTGTGACTCAGGGAAACAGAGTCCATTTCACGGTTGTTTGTCTCCGTCTGCACTCAGGGTACATCGGTGTTGTGAAATGAACTGGCTGAGAATGATGTCTGTTTCTATCATTTCCTTTGTAGTTGACATCTGCAGTGAACGGTGGCCTGGCATTGGCTGTGTGTATCAACAGATTTTTGTATTTATTTTATTTTTCATTTAACCTTTATTTAATAAAAAAAAAAAATCTCATTGAGATAACATCTCTTTTCCAAGAGAGACCTGGTCCAATAGCAGCAGGGGGGACAACGTTTCAGACAAAACAACTTACATACACTAACACAACATTAAACAAACCTATAGACACACATCCAGTACAATCATTACATATTACGTTAAAAAACACGAAAGCCTTGACTATTTTCTATCCAATGAGAGGAATAGTGAATCAGCATTAACACGATAAACCTTATAGATTCATCTCTCCCTCTCTCTCTATAGGCTACCGTCTCTGAGCAGTTCTGCAACTCTTCACTTCGCAACTCTATCCAGCACGAGGACACTCAGACCTGGGCCCTGTTCATTTGGCACAGAATGGAAGAAAACAGTCCAACTGAGTGAAAGGGGACAGTATTATCGGACCTTGTCCGATAATAAATGCTCATATTTATTTTTCATTTTTAAAACGTTTTCTGACAGTGTACCCTAATGAACATGACCCTTGAGGGGGAGTTATAACTTACTGTGTGTCCTATGCTAACTTACTGTATGTCCTATGCTAACTTAATGTATGTCCTATGCTAACTTAATGTGTGTCCTATGCTAACCTACTGTATGTCCTATGCTAACTTAATGTATGTCCTATGCTAACTTAATGTGTGTCCTATGCTAACTTAATGTGTGTCCTTTGCTAACTTAATGTGTGCCCTATGGTAACTTACTGTGTGTCCTATGCTAACTTACTGTATGTCCTATGCTAACTTAATGTGTGTCCTTTGCTAACTTAATGTGTGCCCTATGCTAACTTACTGTGTGTCCTATGCTAACTTAATGTGTATCCTATGCTAACTTACTGTGTGTCCTATGCTAACTTAATGTGTTTCCTATGGTAACTTACTGTGTGTCCTATGCTAACTTACTGTATGTCCTATGCTAACTTACTGTGTGTCCTATGCTAACTTACTGTGTGTCCTATGCTAACTTACTGTATGTCCTATGCTAACTTACTGTGTGTCCTATGGTAACTTACTGTGTGTCCTATGCTAACTTACTGTGTGTCCTATGCTAACTTAATGTGTGTCCTATGGTAACTTACTGTGTATCCTATGCTAACTTACTGTGTGTCCTATGCTAACTTACTGTATGTCCTATGCTAACTTAATGTGTGTCCTATGGTAACTTACTGTATGTCCTATGCTAACTTACTGTGTGTCCTATGGTAACTTACTGCGTGTCCTATGCTAACTTAATGTGTGTCCTATGGTAACTTAATGTGTGTCATATGCTAGTGTCCATGGTGTTGTGTAATATGACTCTTGCATCACCCACCTTGGAAGGAAGGCAACACTGGGGATTGGTATTGTAATGAGCTACACCATTCTCCCTAGTGACTGACAGGGAGAGGGGGGAAGGGAGGGAAGAGAGATAGAGGGGGGTAGGAGAGAGGGGTAGGAAAGAAAGAGAGAGAGAGAGAGAGAGAGAGAGAGAGAGGGAAAGAGAGAGGTAGGAAAGAGAGAGAGAGAGAGGGGAAAGGGAGAGAGAGAGGGAGGAAAGAGAGAGGGAGAGAGGGGAAAGGGAGAGAGAGAGGGAGGAAAGAGAGAGGGGGAGGAGAGAGAATGAAAACACAAAGCCTTTCCCAGTGCTGCTGCAGCATCTGTGGCCTGTCAGAAACGCTTGACTCTTCCGGCACGTTCTCACCTCAGGTGAAAAAAGAGCGAGGTAGAAGATAGAACAAAAGAAGAACTCCGGTGCCATGTAAGATAAATGTCTGTTTCTCCAGCATCCGTGACCCACTTGAAACTAATCTCTGTGCACTGTCGAGGTAACACAGCGAAACACATCTAACCCAGCTCTTTCTCTCTTTCTTTTTTCATTCTCTTTCTGTCTTTCTTTCTCTTTCTTGCGTTCTTTCTTTCTTTTTTCTTTCTTTCTCTCTCGCCCCTTCCCTCCCTCCCTATCATCATCTCTCACTGTCTTGCTACCACTCTGGATTAAAAAAATATATATATCAAAATGCCATTGGGGTGAGAGCGAGAAAACGCCAGAGTGTGTTGGATCAGTAATCTGGGTGACAAAGAGTGGACACACACACACACGCACACACAAACACACACACACACACAAACACACACACACACTCACACACAGCAGAGTGATGTTGTGAGGCATGGCGGAGTAGCCAGTGATGCATTGTGGGAATCATAGAACAGTGTTGCTCTCTACTGGAGATCAATGGAACTGCTTTAAAAATATCCGATGCCTTTACCCCTTACAGTTCAGAGAGACACATAAGTCCAACACACACTACACATACATGTCCAATACATCGACTGTGAGAGTAAAACCAGCAGGCCTAGTGTTGCCAGCACCGTCTCCAACAAGTCATTGGAACCACATGCTTAGAGATTCCTCTCACTTTTAAATGAGTTCCTCCTCTAAATGGTGAGGGGATGTTCATTGCATCCAGGTTCTAAGTTGTTTCTGTCTTTGTCCTGAAGGGTTTTTCAGCGATGCAACAATGTTCCTTTTCAAACAGCTCTTAGATACAGAGATGACCATTGAGACAGATGAAGGCCTATACATCCTCCACCCATCTTGGAGGAGGAGTAAGAGCAGGAAGAAGAGGAGGAGGAGCAGGAAGAAGAGGAGGAGTGAAAACGAATAAAGAACAAGAAGAATCTGAGAAAGGAAAGTACTTGCCGGATGAGGTGAGTGACATGACATCAAACTCCTGGTGCCACTCAATATTTACTGTAGCTGACGGTTACGAGTCTCCTCAGTTGTCAAGGTAACATTTTAAATATTTATCAACCTCTCATGCCTGATGTATGTTACAGGTGTTGAACCTCATTATTACCTCATAACTTTGGTGGCTAACACTGGCCGGCAGTAAATTCCCATTTGTTTTGGTTTTATTGCGAGATTAGATCCTGATTCATAATGCCTGTTTCAGATTATGAGTGCTGATCTAGGATCAGTTTTCCTTTTAGATAATAATGAATAAAAAAGTGTATGGACTGGTTGGACCTGATCTAAGATCAGAGCTCCTACTGCCCTAAGGCACTTTATGAATGAAGTGCAGAAGTGTTGTCTGTCTGGATGCTGTGTTTCAGACAGTTGGAGTCAGTCTGGATACTGTGTTTCAGACAGTTGGAGTCAGTCTGGATACTGTGTTTCAGACAGTTGGAGTCAGTCTGGATACTGTGTTTCAGACAGTTGGAGTCTGTCTGGTTACTGTGTTTCAGACCGTTGGAGTCAGTCTGGATACTGTGTTTCAGACAGTTGCTGTGATTCAGACAGTTGGAGTCTGTCTGTCTGGATGCTGTGTTTCAGACAGTTGGAGTCTGTCTGCATACTGTGTTTCAGACAGTTGGAGTCAGTCTGGATAGTGTGTTTCAGACAGTTGGAGTCTGTCTGGATACTGTGTTTCAGACAGTTGGAGTCTGTCTGGTTGCTGTGTTTCAGACAGTTGGAGTCAGTCTGGATACTGTGTTTCAGACAGTTGGAGTCTGTCTGGATACTGTGTTTCAGACAGTTGGAGTCTGTCTGGTTACTGTGTTTCAGACAGTTGGAGTCTGTCTGGATACTGTGTTTCAGACAGTTGGAGTCAGTCTGGTTACTGTGTTTCAGACAGTTGGAGTCAGTCTGGATACTGTGTTTCAGACAGTTGGAGTCTGTCTGGTTACTGTGTTTCAGACAGTTGGAGTCATTCTGGATACTGTGTTTCAGACAGTTGCTGTGTTTCAGACAGTTGGAGTCAGTCTGGATACTGTGTTTCAGACAGTTGGAGTGGCTGCCGAGTTTCATTACAAGGACTGACTTCAGTACATGTCTTGCTTGGGAACGACAGAAGCTAGGAGAAGTATATATTTAAGTTGTAGGAGAGTGAGGGACAATGATTTTGATTGGAAGAAATTACTACCAGGGCTCCCAAGTGGTGCAGTGGTCTAAGGCACTGCATCTCAGTGCTAGAAGCGGCATTACAGACCCTGGTTCGATTCCAGGCTGTATCACAACCGGCCGTGATTGGGAGTCCCATAGGACGGCACACAATTGGCCCAGCAATGGTCGGGGTAGGCCGTCATTGTAAATAAGAATTTGTTCTTAACTGACTTCAATGAAATAAATAAAACCAAGTTGGTTAGTCTGGGGTAATGTCAGCCAATATTATGGGAAATTCCCTGAGATATTGTACTGATGATGAACAGGGCCATGGTGAAAGGGATGATGATGAAGATGATAATGATGATATTGAAGAATGACAATGTTAATGATGACGGGAATGAAAGTGACGTGAGCTGGAATGTCACTGTGGAGCCAGATCAACTCCCGCCTCCACCTAACCAAATGATAAATGATCCACCTGTCCCTTAAATCCCTGTTTCAATCTGTTCACACACACCCACATCCCCCAACCCACACACACCCCCAACCCACACACATCCCCCAACCCATACACATCCCCCAACCCACACACATCCCCCAACCCACACACATCCCCCAACTTATACACATCCCCCAACCCACACACATCCCCCACCCCAACCCATACACATCCCCCAACCCACACACATCCACCACCTCAACCCACCCACATCCCCCAACCCACCCACATCCCCCAACACACACACAACCCCCAACTCACACACATCCCCCACCCCAACCCACACACATCCCCCACCCCAACCCACACACATCCCCCACCCCACCCCACACACATCCCCCAACCCACCCACATCCCCCAACCCACACACAACCCCCAACTCACACACATCTCCCACCCCAACCCATACACATCCCCCACCCCAACCCACACACATCCCCCACCCCAACCCATACACATCCCCCACCCCACCCCACACCCTAACCCACACATCCAACCTGCCCTAACCAACACATCCAACCTGCCCTAACCCACACACATCCAACCTGCCCTAACCCACACACATCCAACCTGCCCTAACCCACACACATCCAACTGGCCCTAACCCACACACATCCAACCTGCCCTAACCCACACACATCCAACTGGCCCTAACCCACACACATCCAACCTGCCCTAACCCACACATCCAACCTGCCCTAACCCACACATCCAACCTTCCCTAACACCACACACATCCAACCTGCCCTAACCCACACATCCAACCTGCCCTAACCCACACATCCAACCTGCCCCAACACCACACACATCCAACCTGCCCTAACCCACACATCCAACCTGCCCTAACACACACCTCCAACCTGCCCTAACACCACACACATCCAACCTGCCCTAACCCACACATCCAACCTTCCCTAACACCACACACATCCAACCTGCCCTAACCCACACATCCAACCTGCCCCAACACCACACACATCCAACCTGCCCTAACCCACACATCCAACCTGCCCCAACACCACACACATCCAACCTGCCCTAACCCACACATCCAACCTGCCCCAACACCACACACATCCAACCTGCCCTAACCCACACCTCCAACCTGCCCTAACACCACACACATCCAACCTGCCCTAACCCACACATCCAACCTTCCCTAACACCACACACATCCAACCTGCCCTAACCCACACATCCAACCTGCCCCAACACCACACACATCCAACCTGCCCTAACCCACACATCCAACCTGCCCCAACACCACACACATCCAACCTGCCCTAACCCACACATCCAACCTGCCCCAACACCACACACATCCAACCTGCCCTAACCCACACATCCAACCTGCCCCAACACCACACACATCCAACCTGCCCTAACCCACACATCCAACCTGCCCTAACACACACCTCTCTCTCCTCCGTTAATATTTCCCCCACTCTCTCTCTATCTGTCTGCTCCCTGTCAAGACAGCATCAAGTATTCACTCTGATTCCTGTTCTGTCTACTCTAGTCTGACCTGTCACACCGCTGCGTCCCAAATGGCACCCTATTCCCTATTTAGTGCACTATGTTTGACCAGTCATTATCAGTCAAAAATAGTGCACTAAATAGGGAATAGGGTGCCATTTGGGACGCACACCTTGCCTGCTGTCTCTGCTTCCACTTCCTGGAAACCACTTTCCACCCCGCTGCTAAAACATTCCTAACACCCCTGCCTACTATAACTGGCTAGTTAATTAGGCGTAGGTGATGTGTCAAATGCCGTCTAACACTGTGTCGTGGTGACTCGTATTAGAGCGCATGCATAAATAAACAGTTCATCAAGTGGTGAGAGTGTAGCCAGTAGTGGGTTAGCACCAGCAGCAGGATAGCTATGGCTAATGCTAGCTAGCTAGAACAGGTGATTTCAGCATGTTAGCTAGCATACATGATGGCTGGTTAAAGAAAGGCAGTGTCTGGTGAAGGTGTAACGGAGGTGAGTATCATTACCCGAGACCTGAACACTTACTAATGCCTAGGCTTCGGTTCAGCAGGCTAACTAGAGCATTATTGTGGCATGCAGGAGGCCCAAGTTCAAACCCACAAAGGCAAAAGAGCCATGATTTTTGCGAGGCTCGAGGGTTTTACTGTACAAGTTAGGGCCTTTATATACAGTTGAAGTCAGAAGTTTACATTCACCTTAGCCAAATACATTTAAACTCAGTTTTTTCCTGACATTTAACCCCATTTTCCTGACATTTAACCCCAGTAAACATTCCCTGTCTTAGGTCAGTTTGGATCACCACTTTATTTTAAGAATGTGACATGTCCAAATAATAGTATAGAGAATAATTTATTTCAGCTTTTATTTCTTTCATCACATTCCCAGTGGGTCAGAAGTTTACATACACTCAATTAGTATGGTAGCATTGCCTTTAAATTGTTCAACTTGGGTCAAATGTTCCACAAGCTTCCCACAATAAGTTGAAATAGATCCACGGGTACTCCTCCAATTGACTCAAATGACGTTAATTAGCCTATCAGAAGCTTCTAAAGCCATTAAATAATTTTCTGGAATTTTCCTAGCTGTTTAAAGGCAACTTAGTGTATGTAAACTTCTGACCCATTGAAATTGTGATACAGTGAATTATAAGTTAATTAATCTGTCTGTAAACAATTGTTGGAAAAATTACTTGTGTCATGCACAAAGTAGAGTTTGTTAACATGAAATTTGTGGAGTGGTTGAAAAACAAGTTTTAATGACTCCAACCTAATTGTACGTAAACTTCCGACTTCAATATATATGGTTGGACTCGATGAGCGAATTCCACTTTCAACCTGTAATAACAAGTAGCTGACTGTGAAACAGTAATATCTTCGCCACGCTGCTATTTTTCTCAGAACCTTGTGAAAATGTTTCTGTCATGGTGACTCCCAGCTGAAGGTGGTATGAAGTGTACACTCTGAGTGATGGAGGATAAAACTGATCACAAAAACCCAGAAGGTATATTCTCCTCAATGGCTTTCTGCAAATAGACTTTTATATGAAACCACGTGTTCTGCTGAAGTTGTAGTTGTCTCGTCTGTTTGGGACACGTTCAGAATTTTCTAGACCTGTTTTTTTCTTGTTATTGTAATAAACCTCTTCAGAGTTTTTAATAACGTTCAGTCCTCGCCCTCCCTCAAATATGAAGACAAAAGGTAAAAGATCATTGAGAATGAAATTGAAGCCCACACTCACTCACACACACACACTCACACACACCTACGATTATAACCAAGGTCGTCCAGTCGGAGCAGAATAAGAAGTGAACTCCTCCTCACTCACACCTCACACACACTCACACCTCACACACACTCACACCTCACACACACTCCACTCCTCAGCTCTACAGGCACCATTCACCTTCGACCCCCCCCCCTCCAAGTTCCATTAGGAACAGACAGTGTCTAGGCCTGCAACTGATTACTATAGCCGAGGTCCTTTGTGCAGTCACCCCACGTATTGGAGCCAAAATGTATTCTGTAAGAGGGCCAGTCACACAGGGCAGTCTGCCTTTCCCGCCTAAGAAAACAAATGTAAATTCTACATGGCCGTGCCGCGACTCTGATTCATAACATTTGCGGGATGAGGAGGATGGAATGAGAGAGAGAGACAGAGACGGAGAGAGAGAGATTGAATGGGGGGGGGGGGGGGGGGGGGGGGGGGTTAATTTGAGAAAGTTTAGTGAAGAAGATATTATAGATCTGTGGCATGTAGTCATGACGTCGATAATACCTTGCTTTCCTAATCACGGTGATGATAATGATGATGATATCTGTTCAGTCAGAGTTCTTGGTGATAATGGATTCTTCTTTTAAATCACTGGGTTGGATTCCAAAAGTGCCAGTGGGGTAAAGTACTTAAGTAAGAATACTTTAATGTACTACTTAAGTAAGAATACTTTAACGTACTACTTAAGTAAGAATACCTTAAGGTACTACTTAAGTAAGAATACTTTAACGTACTACTTAAGTCGTTTTTTGGGGTATCTGTACTTTACTATATATTGTTGACAACTTTTACTTCACAACATTCCTAAAGAAAATAATGTACTTTTTACTTCATACATTTTCCCTAAGACCCAAAAGAAGTTGTTACAATTTGAATGCTTAGCAGGACAGATAAATGGTCCAATTCATGCACTTATCAAGAGAACATCCCTGGTCAAATGCTTCATTTGTAAAGGATGTCGAGTGTTGGAGTGTACCCCTGGCTATACATTTATTTTATACTTTTTATACTATATGGTGCTGTCTGGTTTGCTTAATATAAGGACATTTAAATTGTTAATACTTTTACTTTGATACTTAAGTACATTTGTCACGACTTCTACCGAAGTCGTTGCCTCTCCTTGTTCGGGCGGTGCTCGGCGTTCGACGTCACCGGTCTTCTAGCCATCATTGATCCATTTTTCATTTTCCATTGGTTTTGTCTTGTCTTCCCACACACCTGTTTTCAATCCCATTCATTACCTGTTGTGTATTTAACCCTCTGTTTCCCCTCATGTCTTTGTCAGAGATTGTTTTATTGTTAGTGTTGTTTATTGTTGTGTTGGTGCGCGACGGGTCCTCGTACCCATGTTTTTCCATGTCTGTACTGTTTAGTGTTATGTTATGTGGACATTTATTAAAAGACTCCATTTACACTCCATTTTGACTCTCCTGCGCCTGACTTCCCTGCCACCTATACACACAGCGCTGACAATATTTTAGCAATTACTGTACATTTACTTTTGATACTTAAGTATATTTAAAACCAAAAACTTTTTGACTTTTACTCAAGTAGTATTTTACTGGGTGACTTTCACTTTTACTTGAGTCATTTTCTATTAAGGTATCTTTACTTTTACTCAAGTTTGACAATTGGGTACTTTTTCCACCACTGAAAAGTGCCAGTAAAACTTTGGAATGACCTGTCTGCGATCACATTGTTCATCCATACCAATACTATTTCAGTGAGTGGTTTGTTTTATGGGATGGGCGATTGCCTTCAAACCTGCAGTCATTTAGGAGAAATGGGTGAATATGGATTCAGCTCAGCTCGCTGGCCCTGACTATCTCTCTCTCTGTCTGTCTGTCTGTGTGTGTGTGTGTGTGCTGTGGATGTCCAACAGATCTCTGTCTGTAGCTGATCTAACACCTGCTACATCTTACTTCTCCCAGTAGAGGGCAGTATAGTTTAATGGACCCCTAGGTGACGAGACTGATCATGCAGGGAATGGTTATTAGGAAACTTCTCCACACAGTATAATATAATCATCTACAATATGATAGATTATAATATCACAACACTATATCCCATTGCAATGCTATTAGATTCCCAATAGGACCTCAGTTATTTTGCCCAGCACTGGATGATACCGAAACATTTGATTTGATTTCTGCAAATGATGTTATGCTCCGACGTGTCACCAGGGAAATACAAGCAAGGCATTGGAACTGACAAACAGGCATTTGACTGAATCTAAATGTAATTTTAGATGATCAGTGAAATGGACGACACAGTACAAAATAATTGTACTTTCCCTGGTTGGGACTCTGAGCTGGTTTGTACTACTGAACAGAGAGAGACAGACACGAAGCATGGTCATGTACAAGATTCAGTTTATGTCTGTCTGTCTGCCTTCAATTTCTCTGTCAATCTCTCTGCCTGCCTTCAGTATTTTGTCTGTAATGTATTTTTTATCATGTGTCCGACCCCAGTAAGACTAGATGTCACCGTCGGCTAATGGGGATCCTAATACATCAAATAAATAATTAAACTTTAATTACATTGTATGTACGCGGAATTAAAATGTGTATTTTAATTTTGGACATCTGGTCCCAAGTATTCTCACGCATAATAGAGAGACACGTGATCGTATACAAACATAAACAAGATTTGAAACGATTAAGTTTTATTCAAATAGTATCCGTTTGGCCAACTTGCAGTCTACAAATGAGTTGTAATTCTGTTCCGACCCCACGACAATCCGCTCAAGAACAATTCGGGACACGGCAGAATATGGTTAATGATCCCTGCTACAGAGCATTTGACCTCACACAAAGACTGTCAGTCACTTAAGTATGATAGCTAACTGTACGCGGAACGATGACGTTGCCGCTAAATGATTTAACCCGCCTCGTCAGAGGTAAAATACGCCCACATACTTTTTCCACCGCTGAAAAGTGCCAGTAAAACTTTGGAATGACCGGTCTGCGATCACATTGTTCATCCATACCAATACTATTTCAAACCTTCAAACCTGCAGTCATTTAGGAGAAATTGGTGAATAGGGATTCAGCTTGTGTGTGTCTCTTTCTCTTTCTCTTTCTCTTTCTCTTTCTCTTTCTCTTTCTCTTTCTCTTTCTCTTTCTCTTTCTCTTCTCTCTCTCTCTCTCTCTCTCAAGGGCACAGTAACGCTTAATTGCCACGGCAGCACGTCAAACAGCCGCGACAGGATGTTTTCCCCGGCAACTCCAATCAAGTCTCTCTCTATGTCATTTCTTCTACTGGGAGGTACCACTTTGGTGGACAAGGAGGGGGGTTGACAAAGGGAAAAATAAACAGAGGGAGGGAGGGAAAGAGGGTGTGGTGGAGGTAAAGATGTAGTCATTTTCTCCTAACTTCTCTCACGGTTACTCTTCCCAGACCTGGTATCTGTCAGGTGCAGCGCCTGGCCTTTCCTCTCAGTGGCAGGAAGAGACGAACAATGTCCACTTTAAAACCGTGGTCCCTGACCCCCGGTCCATAATAATTTCCTGTGCTATGCTTTCAGAGTTTCTCTGTAACACCCGATGTGAGAATCATCCTGTCAGACTCAGTTAACACCAGCTGAAACTTCATAGGGGGTTTGAAATAAGTTTCTGGAGAACTGTCTAAAGAATTCCCTAAAGAAGCTCTAAAGAAGCTAAGGAGCTCGGTCTTGACGTCTAGTTTCCTAAAAAAGTTTATTGATCAGCAGGGTTGGGGTCAATCTCACTTCAATTCCAGTCCATTCAGAAAGTAAACACATTTTTTTTTACCCAGTTTCATGGGATCCAATTGGTAGTTACAGTCATGCCTGTACGGATTCGGGAGAGGCGAAGGTCGAGAGCCATGCGTCCTCCGAAACACAACCCAACCAAGCCGCACTGCTTCTTGACACACTGCTCACTTAACCCGGAAGCCAGCCACACCATTGTATCGGAGGATACATTGTGCACCTAGCGACTGTGTCAGCTTGCACTGTGCCCGGCTCGCCACAGGAGTCGCTAGTGCGCGATGAGACAAGGACATTCCTGCCGGCCAAACCCTCCCCTAACCCGGACAACGCTGGGCCAATTGTGCGTCGCCCCATGGGTCTCCCGGTCGTGGCCGACTGGGACAGAGCCTGGACTCAAACCCAGAATCTCTAGTGGCACAGCTAGCACTGCAATGCAGTGCCTTAGACCACTGCACCACTCGGGAGGCCAGCCAAATTCCTATTCTAAGTCAACATTTTTCTAATTGAAAAGCATTGAAGAGAATTGGAATTCCAGTGCACTTCCTGAATTGACTAGAATTGAAAAGGAATTGACCCCAACCCTGTTGATCATTTTAAAAAGAAGAGTATTTCTACTCTGAATTACCTAACCCCTCTTTGATTTATTCTCTCTCTTTAAGTGGTTCCTTAACAGTAGGACAGGGGAGGATAAAAAGTTGGTGAGATCACTGTTGTTCTTTCAAGGTTAACCAAACTCGCCCAGGGATGGACTCTAAAACTAATGGCGGCTCCTCCTATACCCACCTACGGTGTACAGTCGGGGTCAAAAAGGTTGAAGCGGTCGAAGACGTGGCACGGAACCTCGCTTCCGCAGACGAACCATTCAACCACTCCAAAGGGTCACTAGAGCAACATTTGTGTTCATTTATCACCGCTTGCCCGTCAGATCAACTCTGCAACCTCTCGACCAAGAACGACTGACAGTTCCTCTGAGACCCCCTGAAGGGAGGGGAGCGGCCCTCGCTGGGCCTCGCAACTCTCCCTCCGCCCTCACTTCCATGACTGAACCCATCTATTGAACAATGAGAGGTGATTGGAGGAAATGCCTCTGGGCCTCCAAGTTCTTTCTCTCTGACTGGTTCAAGGCCTCGAGGCCACGTACGGTAAAGCAAACTGTTGTGTTAGAAGAGGCATTATAAGCTCCAGAGGGCTCCAGGGATGACGGCACAATCAGCATGAGCGTAGCCCAGAGGGGAACACCCTGAGGTGGGTAGAAATGGCTGGACTGGTGGGGGTCAGTGATAATGCTTAGAGAGATATGGAAATGCAGGGGTGGTTTTGTATATTTATGATTGAAAGATAGAGAAGACCTTTGAATCATTGGAGAGCTGTTCTGTCTGTCTGTATAAAGGCTTTGACGGATGGCAAATGATGTGTATGTACATGCATACATCTGTCTGTGGACACAATGTACCATAAGCAAAAGCAGAAACACATTTCAACATCTCCACTACCTCAGCAGGTTCTATGGTCCCGAGTGGGAAACAGATTTAGCCTAGTCACTCACAGCTCTGCTCAGAAGGTCCCACTGGTAGCACAATACCATTACCCTGTCATCACACACACACACACACACACACGGACACGCACCACCAGTTCCCAGCTCAACTTCAGGTTGTCATAGGCAATCGCTGCCATTGATTCTGCTGCAGCACTGCGTCATTACAGCCGCTTATCGTCAGGTAGCCTAGTGGTTAGACCGTTAGGCCAGTAACCGAAAGGTTGCTGGATTGAATCCCCGAGCTGACATGGTAAAAATCGGTCATTCTGCCCCTGAGCAAGGCAGTTAACCCGCTGTTCCCCGGGGGCCGAAGACGTGGATGTCAATTATGGCAGTCCCGTCCCGTCCCGTCCCCCGTCCCCCCGCACCTCTCTGATTCAGAGGGGTTGGGTTAAACGCAGAAGACACATTTCAGTTGACTGCATTCAGCTGTGCAACTGACTAGGTATCCCCCATTTCCTTTATCACTGAGTGGTCCAGGGACTCTGGGCTAGACTGGCTCAAAGAAGAAGACATCTCTGACACACGCCATTTAAAGACAACACGCTCACATCATGCAAACACACATACACACAGGTCTTTACCATTTAACTCCACACACTAAAAACAAATGGTTCTATAAAGTGCCAAATAAGGGTTCTTAGGTTTGTAACCATAGCGGAACCCTTTATGATGCTATATGGAGCCTTTTCTGAAGGTTCTATAAAGAACCATGGTCATGAGGTTCTAAATGTAACCTGTATGGTGCTATAAATAACCCTTTCCTAAAGTTCTATAAATAACCCTTCATGTTCTGTATAGCACCAGAGAAGAGTTACGTTATGGCTACAACCCTTTTAGGGGAATATAAACCCTTTTAGGGGAATATAAACCCTTTTAGGGGAATATAAACCCTTGTAGGGGAATATAAAACCCTTTTAGGGGAATATAAAACACTTTTAGGGGAATATAAAACCCTTTTAGGGGAATATAAAACCCTTTTAGGGGAATATAAAACCCTTTTAGGGGAATATAAAACCCTTTTAGGGGAATATAAAACCCTTTTAGGGGAATATAAACCCTTTTAGGGGAATATAAAACCCTTTTAGGGGAATATAAAACCCTTTTAGGGGAATATAAACCCTTTTAGGGGAATATAAACCCTTTTAGGGGAATATAAAACCCTTTTAGGGGAATATAAACCCTTTTAGGGGAATATAAAACCCTTTTAGGGGAATATAAAACCCTTTTAGGGGAATATAAACCCTTTTAGGGGAATATAAAACCATTTTAGGGGAATATAAAACCCTTTTAGGGGAATATAAAACCCTTTTAGGGGAATATAAAACCCTTTTAGGGGAATATAAACCCTTTTAGGGGAATATAAAACCCTTTTAGGGGAATATAAACCCTTTTAGGGGAATATAAAACCCTTTTAGAGGAATATAAAACCCTTTTTTATGATTCTTTATAGAACCCTTATGGAGAATGGACTAAACAGGGTTTTTTTATTCTGGTTTTATAGCCGTATTATATTGTTAAAATTCCATAGGTTTTGCTATTGTGTTTATTAACAAGTTGAATCAGGTGTGCGAGCTCTGGAATGGCTGGGGGTCCCTGAGGAAAGAATAGAGAAATAATGACTTAAGCAACTGTTTTCAATTGACAGAAGGTGTGATTCTGTCACAAGACACCATTACTGGCCAAAGTCATACATAGCATGTAATAGCATAACACAACATATTAGATTAGCTGGAATGACACTCAAGGTTGCACAAAAATAACTGTGTGCAAACCACGCCCAAAAATATTCTAATGAGCTGCCACCCCTAAATTTGAATTATTACTAAAAGAGGAAAGAACCATTGAAAGGCTCAAAGGGTTTTGGGGGTTAGTATGGTTCCACTTAGAACCATCACCCTTCCCAAAGAACCCTCGAAGAAAGAATCCACATTTTTGTAGTCACCTCTAGCATCAGTTCTGTCATTTGTTTCTGACGAGGTTTAATGTCCATAGAAGGTGGCTTTGTTTCAAGGAGAACATGACCATTAAGTCAAGTCATAAATTATTTAGAAAAGTCTCCAGAATATTTGAATGAGTTTCCCATATCTGAGATTACATTATTTGTGCACTTCCCAGTGCCAGCCAGTAGGTGTCAGCACTGAAAGTGAGTCTCATGATGAAGGGCCATTTTCTCTGGCTGGGAAATCACATCTGACAGCGTGTTAGATTTACAGCACGCTCATCAAAGGCCCTAATCATCACAGATATTATCCCTTTAAACACTCTTTAGGAAATCACCAGCCGATGGCCATCAGCTGTCTGTGTATATGGTGGTAGTCATTTAAGTGTGTGAGTGTGTGTGCGCGTCTGTGTATTAGTGAGTGTACGCTCCTGCCTCTAATCCTTTATGTGTGTTTGCGTGTGTGTTTGCGTGTGTGTGTGTGTGTGTGCGTGCGTGCGTGTGCGTGTGTGTGTGTGTGTGTGTGTGTGTGTGTGTGTGTGTGTGTGTGTATCAGTGGCAGTCGGTGACGTTTAAAATGAGGGAGGTTGATTTTTTTTTAAATTTTTACAAAAAAGTATTTTTAGGCTGCTACATTATACTCATGAAGTTGATACAACCTAGCATATGAATGAAAGTTTACAATGTAGGTGCAAAGGTCGGGAGAACAATTTTAGTAATCAAGGTGACAGACACTGATACCGCTTTGCACACTCTTGCCTGCATCTAGCTGAGCTAGGGTGTAATCATTAGTCCAACAGGTTCAAATTAGAGATTCTATTGGACAAATTCAGGTATGTTTATCCCCGTTTCGATCTGTTTACTTCCGTTTAAGAAAGGTTGCTCAACAGAATCGGCTTAATGAATACACCACTCATCACACGCAAACAGAGTTCACTTTCACACATCAGTTGTCTGTGGCCAGGTGAAAAAACCTTTCCAAGCCATACCATCATATCATAACCGCTAACCGCTGCACTACATCATAGCTAGTCAACAAAGCTACTAGAACTAACATGTTAGTAAACCCACTGTAATCATGCAGTGTACAGTCAGCAAGCAGTTTACCAGTTACACAGACGGGCCCCGGTAGTATTAAATTAATAAAATCAAAAGCTTACCTTGACTTGGAAGAGTTAGCTAGCTTACATAGCATCCTTCTCTGTTTGAGCCGGGTGTTTGAGTCGGCTAAACTAGCTAGCTGCATTCGCTAGCTAAGTGAAAGTGAAAACAAAATACAACTAGAAGTTTGGGGTCACTTAGGAATTTCCTTGTTTCTTAAAGAAAACCATATTTTTTGGTCCATTAAAATAACATAAAGTTGATCAGAAATACAGTGTAGACATTGTTAATGTTGTAAATGACTATTGTAGCTGGAAATGGCTGATTTTTTTAATGGAATATCTACACAGGCGTACAGAGGCTCATTTTCAGCAACCATCACTTCTGTGTTCCAATGGGACATTGTGTTAGCTAATCCAAGTTTATCATTTTAAAAGGCTAATTGATCATTAGAAAACCCTTTTGCAATTATGTTAGCACAGCTGAAAACTGTTGTGCTGATTAAAGAAGCAGTACAACTGGCCTTCTTTAGGCTAGTTGAGTATCTGAAGCATCAGCATTTGTGAGTTCGATTACAGGCTCAAAATGGCCAGAAACAAATACCTTTCTTCTGAAACTCGTCAGTCTATTCTTGTTCTGAGAAATGAAGACTATTCGATGCGAGAAATTGCCAAGAAACTGAAGATCTCGTACAACACTGTGTACTACTCCCTTCACAGAACAGAGCAAACTGGCTCTAACCAGAATAGAAAGAGGAGTGGGAGGCCCCGGTGCACAACTTAGCAAGAGGACAAGTACATTAAAGTGTCTAGTTTAAGAAAAAGACGCCTCACAAGTCTTCAACTGGCAGCTTCATTAAATAGTACCCGCACAACACCAGTCTCAACGTCAACAGCTCCAGGATGCTGGCCCTCTAGGCAGAGTTGCAAAGAAAAAGCCATATCTCAGACTGGCCAATAAAAATAAAAGATTAAGATGGGCAAAAGACCGCAGACACTGTACAGAGGAAGATTGGATAAGATTGGACAGATTCATCTAAGTTTGAGGTGTTTGGATCACAAGAAGAACATTCGTGAGACGCAGAAAAAATGAAAAGATGCTGGAGGAGTGCTTGACGCCATCTGTCAAGCATGGTGGAGGCAATGTGTTGGTCTGGGTGTCACGTTCTGACCTTTATTTCCTTTGTTTTGTCGTTATTTAGTATCGTCAGGGAGTGAGTTGGGGTGGGCAGTCTGTTTGTTTTTCTATGATTTGGGGATTTCTATGTTTCGGCCTAGTATGGTTCTCAATCAGATGCAGGTGTCATTAGTTTTCTCTGATTGAGAATCATACTTAGGTAGCCTGGGTTTCACTGTTTGTTGGTGGGTGATTGTCTATGTTAGTTGCTTGTGTCAGCACAGTTCTCATTATAGCTTCACGGTCGTTATTCGTTTATTGTTTTGTATAGTTTGTATTCATTGTTCAGTGCTTTCTTTTATTAAAAAATCATCATGAACACATACCACGCTGCACTTTGGTCCGCTTCATACGACGATCGTGACACTGGGGGTTCTTTGGTGGTGGTAAAGTGGGAGATTTGTACAGGGTAAAAGGGATCTTGAAGAAGGAAGGCTATCACTCCATTTTGCAACGCCATGCCATACCTTACCCTGTGGACGGTGCTTAATTGGAGCCAATTTCCTCCTACAACAGGATAATGACCCAAAGCACAGCTCCAAACTATGCAATAACTATTTAGGGAAGAAGCAGTCAGCTGGTATTCTGTCTATAGAGGAGTGGCCAGCACAGTCACCGGATCTCAACCCTATTGAGCTGTTGTGGGAGCAGCTTGACCATATGGTATGTAAGAAGTGCCCATCAAGCCAATACAACTTGTGGGAGGTGCTTCAGTAAGCATGGGGTGAAATCTCTTCAGATTACTTCAACAAACTGATAACTAGAATGCCAAAGGTCTGTAATTGCTGCAAATGGGGGATTCTTTGACGAAAGCAAAGTTTGAAGGACACAATTATTATTTCAATTAAAAATCATTATTTATAACCTTGTCAACATCTTGACTATATTTCCTATTCATTTTGCAACTAATTTCATGTATATTTTCATGGAAAACAAGGACATTTCTAAGTGACCCCAAACTTTTGAATGGTAGTGTAGCAATCTCTCGCTCTCGCTCTCTCTCTCTCTTGCCCTCCCCTACGTTTTTTAAGAAGTGAATTTGTTCAAAACTGTTAAGCTATTGTCTTTCTCTCTCTTTGAGTCAACTACTCACCACATTTTATGCACAGAAGTGCTAGCTAGCCTTAGCTTATGCTTTCAGTACTTGATTCATTCTCTGATCCTTTGATTGGGTGGACAACATATCAGTTTATGCTGCAAGAGCTCTGATAGGTTGGAGGATGACCTCCGGAGGTTGTAATAATTACTGTGCAAGTCTATGGAAAGGGGTGAGAACCATGAGCCTCCTAGGTTTTGTTTTGAAGTCAATGTACCCAGAGGAGGACGGAAGCTAGCTGTTTCCAGCTACACCATGGTGCTAACCTACAGAGTGCTGCTGAGGCTACTGTTGACTTTCATTGCAAGAACAGTGTGCTTTAATCAATTATTTGGTGGCGTGAAAATATTTAGTATAGTTTTAGCTAAAAACGATAACTTTTTTAATGTTTCACTATTTTATTTTTATGAAATTCACTGAGGAGGATGGTCCTCTCCTTCCTCCTCTGAGGAGCCTCTACTGGTGTGTATATGTGTGTATCCATATGTCTGTGTATCTATATGTGTGTGTGTATATGTACAGGACCAGTCAAAAGTTTGGACACACCTACTTATTCAAGGGTTTTTCTTTATTTGTACTATTTTCTACATTGTGGAATAACATTGAAGACATCAAAACTATGAAATAACACATATGTAATTATGTGGTAACCAAAAAAGTGTTTAACAAATCAAAATATATTTTATGTTTGAGATTCTTCGAAGTGGCAACCCTTTGCCTTGATGACAGCTTTGCACACTCTTGGCATTCTCTCAACCAGCTTCATGAGGTAGTCACCTGGAATGTATTTCCGTTAACACGTGTGCCTTGTTCAAAGTACATTTGTGGAATTTCTTTCCTTCTTAATGCGTTTGAGCCAATCAGTTGTGTTTTGACAAGGTAGGGTGGTATACAGACGATAGCCCTATTTGGTTAAATACCATGTTCATATTATGGCAAGAACAGCTCAAATAAGCAAAGAGAAATGACAGTCCATCATTACTTTAAGACATGAAGGTCAGTCAATCTGGAAAATTAAAATAACTTTGTAAATTCGCAAAAACCATCAAGCGATATGAGGAAACTCGCTCTCATGAGGACCTCCACAGGAAAGGAAGACCCATAGTTACCTCTGCTGCATAGGATAAGTTTGTTAGAGTTAACTGCACCTCAGATTGCAGCCCAAATAAATGCTTCACAGAGCTCAAATAACAGATACATCTCAAAATCAACTGTTCAGAGGAGACTGTGTGAATCAGGCCTTCATGGTCGAATTGCTGCAAAAAAACTACTACTAAAGGACACCAATAATAAGAAGAGACTTGCTTGGGCCAAGAAACACGAGCAATGGACATTAGACCAGTGGAAATTTGTCCTTTGGTCTGGAGTCCAAATTTGAGATTTTTGGTTCCAACCGCCTTGTCTTTGTGAAACACAGAGTAGGTGAACGGATGATCTCTGCATGTATGGTTCCCAACGTGAAGCATGGAGGAGGAGGTGTGATGGTGTGGGGGTTCTTTGCTGGTGACACTGTCTGTGAATTATTTAGAATTCAAGGCACACTTAACCAGCATGGCTACCTCAGCATTCTCCAGCGATATGCTGTCCCATATGGCTTGCACTTAGTGGGACTATAATTTGTTTTTCAACAGGACAATGACCCAAAACACACCTCCAGGCTGTGTATTGAGATGGTTTTGGTTGAGTTGGATCGCAGAGTGAAGGAAAAGCAGCCAGCAAGTGCTCAGCATATACGGGAACTCCTTCAAGACTGTTGGAAAATCATTCCAGGTGAAGCTGGTTGAGAGAATGCCAAGTTTGCAAAGCTGTCATCAAGGCAAAGGGTGGCTACTTTGACGAATCTAACATACATTTTGATTTGTTTAACACTTTTTTGGTTACTACATGATTTCAAGTGTTATTTAATAGTGTTGATGTCTTCACTATTATTCTGCAATGTAGAAAATAGTAAATATAAAGAAAAGCCCTTGAATGAGTAGATGTGTGTCCAAACTTTTGACTGGTACTATACGTGTGTTTGTATCTATCTGTGAGTGTATCTATCTGTGAGTGTATCTATCTGTGAGTGTATCTGTGTGTGTATCTATATGTGTGTGTATCTACAGTCGTGGCCAAAAGTTTTGAGAATGGCACTAATATTAATTTCCACAAAGTTTGCTGCTTCAGTGTCTTTAGATATTTTTTGTCAGATGAATGCTGAATGCTGAAGTACAATTACAAGCATTTCATAAGTGTCAAAGGCAAATTGACAATTACATGAAGTTGGTGCAAAGAGTCAATATTTGCAGTGTGGACCCTTCTTTTTCAAAACCTCTGCAATCCGCCCTGGCATGCTGTCAATTAACTTCTGGGCCACATCCTGACTGATGGCAGCACATTCTTGCATAATCAATGCTTGGAGTTTGTCAGAATTCGTGGGTTTTTGTTTGTCCACCCGCCTCTTGAGGGTTGACCACAAGTTCTCAATGGGATTAAGGTCTGGAGAGTTTCCTGGCCATGGACCCAAAATGTCAATGTTTTGTTCCCCGAGCCACTTAGTTATCACTTTTGCCTTATGGCAAGGTGCTCCATCATGCTGGATAAGGCATTGTTCCTGGATGGTTGGGAGAAGTTGCTCTTTATTCATAGCTGTGTTCTTAGGCAAAATTGTGAGTGAGCCCACTCCCTTGGCTGAGAAGCAACCCCACACATGAATGGTATCAGGATGCTTTACTGTTGGCATGACACAGGACTGATGGTAGAGCTCACCTTGTCTTTTTTCCGGATGCCCCAAACAATCGGAAAGGGGATTCATCAGAGAAAATGACTTTACCCCAGTCCTCAGCAGTCCAATCCCTGTACCTTTTTTAGAATATTAGTCTGTCCCTGATGTTTTTCCTGGAGAGAAGTGGATTATTTGCTGTCCTTCTTGACACCAGGCCATCCTCCAAAAGTATTCGCCTCACTGTGCGTGCAGACGCACTCACACCTATCTGCTGCCATTCCTGAGAAAGCTCTGTACTGGTGGTGCCCCGATCCCACAGCTGAATCAACTTTAGGAGACGGTCCTGGCGCTTGCTGGACTTTCTTGGGTGCCCTGAAGCCTTGAAGTTCTTGATGATCCGATAAATGGTTGATTTATGTGCAATCTTACTGGCAGCAATATCCTTGCCTGTGAAGCCCTTTTTGTGCAAAGCAATGATAACGGCACGTGTTTCCTTGCAGGTAACCATGGTTGACAGAGGAAGAACAATGATTCCAAGCACCACCCTCCTTTTGAAGCTTCCAGTATGTTATTCAAACTCAATCAGCATGGTAGAGTGATCTCCAGCCTTGTCCTCGTCAACACTCACATCTGTGTTAACGAGAGAATCACTGACATAATGTCAGCTGGTCCTTTTGTGGCAGGGCTGAAATGCAGTGGAAATGTTTTGGGGGGATTCAGTTAATTTGCATGGCAAAGAGGGATTTTGATCACTCTTCATAACATTCAGGTGTATATGCAAATTGCCATCATACAAACCGAGGCGTGAAAATTAATATTTGTGTCATTCTCAAAACTTTTGGCCACGAGTGTATATGTGTGTGTGTATCTATGTGTGTGTGTGTGTGTGTGTGTATCTATCTGTGTGTATCTGTCTGTGTATGTGTGTGTCTGTTTGTGTGTGTATCTATCTGTATGTATCTGTCTGTGTGTGTGTCTGTCTGTGTGTATATGTGGCCGGGTGGGTGGGCACACAGGTCCTCCTGGTCTCCTTTGATAACCCTGCTGCTACCCAGCTGTTCATATGATCCTCTGGGCTTTGAAGTCTCCTCGCTGCCCACTCCTCTCCCCTCTTCTTCTCCTCCACCCCTCCCATCCACTCACTACCACTACTGTCATCGCCTGTCAGATTTCTAATGACTGTTTTGACTTTATTTTTTCTTCTCTGTTTCCATTGTGGCATATGGAAGAATGGAGCTATCATCACAGCCCTTGCTAGAGTTCTTAGTCTCTTTCATCTGTCCGTCAGGTGTTGTGGGACTGTAGCCATTGTAAGACATGCATCATTTTCTCTCCTTCCAGTTCACCCTACTTTCTTGTCGCTTGTTATAACGTGATAGTGACAATGAGATAGTGAGTATGTCTTATGATCTATTTATTCATATTTATTATGATATTATTATTATATTATATATTATATTTATATTATATCTATTTGCCTAGGTATTACTGGTATGCAGTAGTAATGAGCAGTACATATATTATAACATACTGATCCAGACATATCATGAATGTCATTTGTCTTCTATTGTGGTTGTGTGTATGTATGTGCGAACATCACCCAGCGTGATTCACGACATCAACCTACCTCCTGTAGTCATCTACCATCTCTCCATAATCATATTGCTGCAGCATTAAGACCTTCTTAGGTTACCCGGGGCCTAAAGCTGGCTGTTATCAGGCCTGGGCAGCGGGTGACACTAATATCCGTCTGAAAGGCCCCTCTCCCCAGGCTTACATGATACCTGTCCTCCCTGGACCTGGGGCCCCCTGCTTCCCAGCTGCCCTCCCTCCCAGGTCCCTCCCAGGTTGGCTTCCTGCTGAAGGGGCCTTTTGTTAGGGCCCATAAACCTAGCTTTGTCCCCCCCTCCCCCTCTCTGATGTATGGAGAACCATAGAGGGTATCCCCATACCATGTCTTTGTCTTCCACTCAGGGGCCAACTTTTATTCCATGTGAATCCTCACCCCTCCCCCCCCCCCCCCTCTTTTAATCCGTTCACCTTTTCCCTCCAAAAAGGAGGGGCCTCCTCTTGTAGGAATGGCGATTAACTTAGCCAGGTAGAGCATGAAAAGATGACCTCAGTGTTCACACACTCTCTGTTTCTCCATCTTGCTCCCAGTATCCAGACGAGGTGTGTTGGCCTAAACCATCTCACAAAGTTTGCTTGACTCTGACGCATCAGTGTTAGTTTCACTCCACGTTAGCTTTTTGTGACACGTCCCCAAAATGTCAACGTCATTACTTTGACGGTTGTTTATGAGGAAAACGTCAAAACGGACCCAGTGCTGATCCCAGTGGTACGCCACTAAGCCGTGTGGAAGACCAACGGCTTATTTCAAACCCTCAGTTGTTCAGACAAGCAGACTGTTCCCTGTTCAACACATTTAGTTTTGCCTGGTCAGCACAGGTGTTGAGGTATTTGACTTTGGCCGTTTTCCAATGCAGAGAGAATAGCCGTGTAACTTTGGATCATGATGGATTGCACCAGGAGTCCACTTGTCACTGTTATTGATAGGGATGTATTAGGGCGTGCAAAATGATTGGATTCAAGGAAACGGCCATCTTAACCGAAGGATAGAGAGCGAGAAGGGCAGATAGACAGAGAAAGGTGGCTGGAGAGAGAGAGACCACTCCTCAGAGAAGAAATGGGCGAGAAAACAAACTGCACATCAGTCGCGTGCAGGGCGGTGTAGACGTCCACACTTTTCACCCAAGATGCCTGACAGTGTTCAGGTGATTTAGTGTCATGTTCTGACTAACTGAACCTTGATTTGGCCGGGTAGAAAATGGCATTCACTGTCTCCTATAACATACTGGTTCATTCATACCTGTGTTTGATGTGTCACACCATTCATAGCAACAGAGACGGAGACATAGAACCTGAAACAGCCAAATACATTGTTATCATAGGGTATGGTTCTATTAGTAGTATATCTGAGCGGCTGTAATATGGGTGGGGTACACATGATATCTTAGGAGGTTAGATTTATGTGGGGGTTCAAATGATATCCTTATGAAGGGATCTGTGTCATCATGTGTTGTTTTAAGATGTTCGAGTCTCCAGGGCACTAGGAAATCCCCTCGATTTCTGTGATACGCTTCATATTCTCCTCTCTCTCGCTCTGTTGCTCTTTCTCTCCCGCTCTCTCTCTCTCTCTCTCCATATTCTCTCTAACCAATGTCCCTCTCTCTCTCCATATTCTGTCTAACCAATCTCCCTCTCTCTCTCTCCATATTCTCTCTAACCAGTCTCCCTCTCTCTCTCTCTTTCACAAATATACACACACCAACCTCTCCTCATTAGTTTCATACCCCCATCCCAAACTCACCTCTCTCTCTCCCTTTTACTCTCCCTCCCTCTCATCCTCACCCCCACTCTTTCTTCACCCCTTTTCCTTATATCGCTTGCTCTCTCTCTCTGTGTCTCTGTGTCTCTGTGTCTCTCTCTCTTGTTCCTCGTTTAGACCCAGAGGTCTCTCTCTCTCTCTCTCTCTCTCTCTCTCTCTCTCTCTCTCTCTCTGTGTCTCTGTCTCTCTCTCTCTCTCTCTCTCTCTCTCTCTCTCTCTCTCTCTCTCTCTCTCTCTCTCTCTCTCTCTCTCTCTCCCTCCCTCCCTCCCTCTGTGAATGGATCATGTTCCTAGGCTGGCAGTCAGGTGTGTATCCAGCTCCATGGTTTCACCCAGTATCCGTTTGTGGTACGTAAACAACAAGTAGATCCCTGACTGGCGTGCCGGGGCCGCGGCCAGGAATTCTGACTGGGAACAAGAATTACATCACTTCTCAGCTAACTATCCCCATTTATCCACGGGTAGGGCCTATTTGTCATGGAAGTGAATGGGACACAATTGGAGCTCTTTTTTTGTGTTATCTCAATGCGTAACCTCCTTTGATGACATTGCGACATGAAATGTAGTGTTACTAATTACAGTGTTTGACAACTTTCTTTCAGGATGGTTTGAGGCAAGCCAATAGTTGTTCTTGACCTTGTGTGACCTGAACAGTAAAAACTCCAGGCCTAACTCCAGGTTGTGGGTAAATCATATGGTCGAGGAAAAACTCCAGGCCCCTCTTTACTGTAGATATTGAACGTTGACCCTTCCATCATCCATATCTCTCTCTCTCTTTCTCACTTCCTCTCCTCCATCCCTCAGCCGCCACGCGGGCCCACATCCTGTCATTGGTATCTCGGCACTGCCGAGTCTCTCTGGCTGCTCTCTCCTTTGATATTAGAGACCACTGAGGCTCCTGGAGACACAAAGCACCTCTTTGTCCATACCCCCCCCCCCCCACCCCCCACTCCGTGTGTATTTGTGTGTGTGTGTTTACTCCCTGTCCTGTGCATGCCCCGTGCACTTCAATGAGACTCCTGTCCTGACGGCACAAACACACACACAAAACCATAGCGTAATCCCGGTGCGTGTTTTTGTTAGAGTCGCCACGGTTACGGCAGCGATCCGGGTGGAAGGATCTCTTTACGCAGATTTGTAAAAAGGCCCGATCCCATTCGCCCTTATCTCAACAGGGAATCCGAGTGGGAGAATGAATGGGACAGGTATTCACCCTGATGTGGGAGTGGGACTTAGGATGGCCCATTAGAGTTGATACTGTTGATACTGTGTCCGTGTGAAGGAGTACTCAGAGAGAAAGAGGAATGGTTCAGAGAGAGAAGTATGGTTCAGAGAGAGAGAAGTATGGTTCAGAGAGAGAGAAGAAGTATGGCTCAGAGAAAGAAGAAGTATGGTTCAGAGAGAGAAGAAGTATGGTTCAGAGAGAGAAGAAACATGGTTCAGAGAGAGAAGAAGTATGGTTCAGAGAGAGATAAGTATGGTTCAGAGAGAGAAGTATGGTTCAGAGAGAGAGAAGTATGGTTCAGAGAGAGAGTAATATGGTTCAGAGAGAGAGACGTATGGTTCAGAGAGAGAGGAGTATGGTTCAGAGAGAGTAGTATAGTTCAGAGAGAGAGAAGTATGGTTCAGAGAGAGAGTAGTATGGTTCAGAGAGAGAAAACTATGGTTCAGAGAGAGTAGTATGGTTCAGAGAGAGAAAACTATGGTTCAGAGAGAGAGAAGTATGGTTCAGAGAGAGAGACGTATGGTTCAGAGAGAGAGGAGTATGGTTCAGAAAGAGTAGTATAGTTCAGAGAGAGAGTAGTATGGTTCAGAGAGAGTAGTATAGTTCAGAGAGAGAGTAGTATGGTTCAGAGAGAGAGAAGTATGGTTCAGAGAGAGAGAAGTACGGTTCAGAGAGAGAGTAGTATGGTTCAGAGAGAGAGAAGTATGGTTCAGAGAGAGAGTAGTATTGTTCAGAGAGAGAGTAGTATTGTTCAGAGAGAGAGTAGTATGGTTCAGAGAGAGAGTAGTATGGTTCAGAGAGAGAGTAGTATTGTTCATAGAGATAGTAGTATGGTTCAGAGAGAGAGTAGTATGGTTCAGAGAGAGAGTAGTATGGTTCATAGAAAGAGTAGTATGGTTCAGAGAGAGTAGTATGGTTCATAGAAAGAGTAGTATGGTTCAGAGAGAGAGTAGTATGGTTCATAGAAAGAGTAGTATGGTTCAGAGAGAGAGTAGTATGGTTCAGAGAGAGAGTAGTATGGTTCAGAGAGAGAGTAGTATGGTTCAGAGAGAGAGTAGTATGGTTCAGAGAGAGAGTAGTATGGTTCAGAGAGAGAGTAGTATGGTTCAGAGAGAGAGTAATATGGTTCAGAGAGAGAGGAGTATTGTTCAGAGAGAGTAGTATGGTTCAGAGAGAGAAGAAGTATGGTTCAGAGAGAGATAAGTATGGTTCAGAGAGAGTAGTATGGTTCAGAGAGAGAGTAGTATGGTTCAGAGAGAGAGTAGTATGGTTCAGAGAGAGAGTAGTATGGTTCAGAGAGAGAGGAGTATTGTTCAGAGAGAGAGTAGTATGGTTCAGAGAGAGAAGAAGTATGGTTCAGAGAGAGATAAGTATGGTTCAGAGAGAGTAGTATGGTTCAGAGAGAGAGTAGTATGGTTCAGAGAGAGAGTAATATGGTTCAGAGAGAGAGTAGTATGGTTCAGAGAGAGAGTAGTATGGTTCAGAGAGAGAGTAGTATGGTTCAGAGAGAGAAGAAGTATGGTTCAGAGAGAGAGTAGTATGGTTCAGAGAGAGAGTAGTATGGTTCAGAGAGAGAGTAGTATGGTTCAGAGAGAGAGTAGTATGGTTCAGAGAGAGAGTAGTATGGTTCAGAGAGAGAGTAGTATGGTTCAGAGAGAGAGGAGTATTGTTCAGAGAGAGAGTAGTATGGTTCAGAGAGAGAAGAAGTATGGTTCAGAGAGAGATAAGTATGGTTCAGAGAGAGTAGTATGGTTCAGAGAGAGAGTAGTATGGTTCAGAGAGAGAGTAATATAATTCAGAGAGAGAGAAGTATGGTTCAGAGAAAGAGTAATATGGTTCAGAGAGAGAGAAGTATGGTTCAGAGAGAGAGTAATATGGTTCAGAGAGAGAGTAGTATGGTTCAGAGAGAGAGTAATATGGTTCAGAGAGAGAGAAGTATGGTTCAGAGAGAGAGTAGTATGGTTCAGAGAGAGAGTAGTATGGTTCAGAGAGAGAGTAGTATGGTTCAGAGAGAGAGGAGTATTGTTCAGAGAGAGAGTAGTATGGTTCAGAGAGAGAAGAAGTATGGTTCAGAGAGAGATAAGTATGGTTCAGAGAGAGTAGTATGGTTCAGAGAGAGAGTAGTATGGTTCAGAGAGAGAGTAATATAATTCAGAGAGAGAGAAGTATGGTTCAGAGAAAGAGTAATATGGTTCAGAGAGAGAGTAGTATGGTTCAGAGAGAGAGTAGTATGGTTCAGAGAGAGAGTAGTATTGTTCAGAGAGAGAGTAGTATGGTTCAGAGAGAGAGAAGTACGGTTCAGAGAGAGAGTAGTATGGTTCAGAGAGAGAGAAGTATGGTTCAGAGAGAGACTAGTATTGTTCAGAGAGAGAGTAGTATGGTTCAGAGAGAGAGTAGTATGGTTCAGAGAGAGAGAGTAGTATGGTTCAGAGAGAGAGTAGTATTGTTCATAGAGAGAGTAGTACGGTTCAGAGAGAGAGAAGTACGGTTCAGAGAGAGAGTAGTATGGTTCAGAGAGAGAGAAGTATGGTTCAGAGAGAGACTAGTATTGTTCAGAGAGAGAGTAGTATTGTTCAGAGAGAGAGTAGTATGGTTCAGAGAGAGAGTAGTATGGTTCAGAGAGAGAGAGTAGTATGGTTCAGAGAGAGAGTAGTATTGTTCATAGAGAGAGTAGTATGGTTCAGAGAGAGAGTAGTATGGTTCAGAGAGAGAGTAGTATGGTTCATAGAAAGAGTAGTATGGTTCAGAGAGAGTAGTATGGTTCATAGAAAGAGTAGTATGGTTCAGAGAGAGAGTAGTATGGTTCATAGAAAGAGTAGTATGGTTCAGAGAGACAGTAGTATGGTTCAGAGAGAGAGTAGTATGGTTCAGAGAGAGAGTAGTATGGTTCAGAGAGAGAGTAGTATGGTTCAGAGAGAGAGTAGTATGGTTCAGAGAGAGAGTAGTATGGTTCAGAGAGAGAGTAGTATGGTTCAGAGAGAGAGGAGTATTGTTCAGAGAGAGTAGTATGGTTCAGAGAGAGAAGAAGTATGGTTCAGAGAGAGAGTAATATGGTTCAGAGAGAGAGTAGTATGGTTCAGAGAGAGAGTAGTATGGTTCAGAGAGAGAGTAGTA
>NC_048574.1:72562267-72582267 GCF_013265735.2 Oncorhynchus mykiss
CCTTCATTCCTTCAATCTAAAAACACCAGCTAACGTTGTTTACCTTCTAGCAGGTCACAGCAGCCTGGGCTGGGTTTGGTTCACACCTTTAAACACACTCAAACACACACACTCTCTCTCTTTGAGGTGAGGGCGGAGTAGAGCACGGTGAGAAAAGACATTTGCATGTTTCATTCACAAAGTCTGTCATATTTTCCATTGCTGTATAAAGCAATGTTTCCATTCTGACAACAGCTAGTGTCACCCTGCCTCAGTCTGAAACCACTCACTGATAGGGTCACAGCATGTTGCGGGTCTATACAACTCATCTATACAACTCATATATACAACTCCTCTATACAACTCATCTGTACAACTCATCTATACAACTCATCTATACAACTCAATACAATCCACCAGTCATCCGTGTGTTTCTCTCTCTGAGAGAGACAGGCCGTGCTCATCCTTCCCCAGTATAGGCCTCTCCCGGCTGGGCTTGCCGGGGCTTGCCCGCTCCCCTCTCCCCCTGTCCCTCCTCCCCTCGCCTGGGTGATTTATCTGACGTCTGGCTGCGGGAGCTTTAATTGCTGACTTGCCCACACTGACAGGTGGGTCCAGGCTGTTTGATATCCATCGCTGTGATCTTAGAGAGAGAGAGCGAGAGGTAACTGCGGGCTAGCTATGAGAGAGCTAGCAGTGATAAACTCCCATATCTGTTGGGTGAAATACCACAATGTGAAATCACAGCAGCAAGATGTGTGACCTGTTGCCACAAGAAAAGGGCAACCAGTGAAGAACAAACACCATTGTAAATACAACCTACATTTATGTTTATTTATTTTCCCTTTTGTACTTTAACAATTGCATATCATTACAACACTGTATATATATATATATATACATAAAATTACATTTTAAATGTCTTCATCCTTTTGGAACTTTTGTTAGTGTAATGTTTACTGTAAATGTTTTATTGTTTATTTCACTTTTGTTTATTATCTATGTCACTTTCTTTGGCAATGGAAACACACACTACCGTTCAAAAGTTTGGGGTCACTTAGAAATGTCCTTGTTTTTTTTAAAGAAAAGCACATTTTTAATCAATTAAAATAACATCAAATGTATCAGAAATACAGTGCAGACATTGTTAGTGTTGTAAAGAGGTGATTTTTAATGGAATATCTACATAGGCGTACAGAGGCCCATTTTCAGCAACCATCACTCCTGTGTTCCAATGACACGTTGTGTTAGCTAATCAAAGTTCAGCATTTTAAAAGGCTAATTGATCATTAGAAAACCCTTTTGCAATGATGTTAGCACAGATGAAAACTGTTGTCATGATTAAAGAAGAAATAAACCTTCTTTAGACTAGTTGAGTATCTGGAGCATCAGCATTTGTGGGCTCGATTACAGGCTCAAAATGGCCAGAATCAATGACTTTCTTCTGAAACTCGTCAGTCTATTCTTGTTCTGAGAAATGAAGGCTATTCCATGCAAGAAATTGCCAAGAAACTGAAGATTTCGTACAACGCTGTGTACTACTCCCTTCACAGAACTGTGCAAACTGGCTCTAACTAGAATAGAAAGAGGAGTGGGAGGCCCCGGTGCACAACTGAGCAAGAGGACAAGTACATTACAGTGTCTAGTTTGAGAAACAGACACCTCACAAGTCCTCAACTAGCAGCTTCATTAAATAGTTCCCTTCATAACACCAGTCTCAACGTCAACAGTGAAGAGGCGACTCTGAGATGCTGGACTTCTAGGCAGAGTTGCAAAGAAAATGCCATATCTCAGACTGGCCAATAAAAATAAAAGATTAAGATGGGCAAAAGAACACAGACACTGTACAGAGGAACTCTGCCTAGAAGGCCAGCATCCCGGAGTCGCCTCTTCACTGTTGACGTTGAGACTGGTGTTTTGCGGGTACTATGTATGTGTGTACATGGTAGGTCAGTATGTGTATACATGGTAGGTCAGTATGTGTATACATGGTAGGTCAGTATGTGTGTACATGATAGGTCAGTATGTGTATACATGATAGGTCAGTATGTGTGTACATGGTAGGTCAGTATGTGTGTACATGGTAGGTCAGTATGTGTATACATGGTAGGTCAGTATGTGTATACATGGTAGGCAAATATGTGTGACAGTAACTGAATACTGTCAGTAAAAAAAGTGTGGGATTGGGATTTCACCTATCAGTGAGTGGTGGGGGGAGAGAAGTAATATATGGGAGAGAGAGAGGGAGACAGGGAAGAGGAGAGAGTGAGTAATGTGGGGGTTGAGAGATAGAGAGTAGATAGGGAGAGAAGGAGAAAGGTGCGGTTTGAAACAAGGAGAAAGGGAGGGAGAGGAAAGATAACAGAAAGAGAGATAGGAAGATGGGGATAGAGATGAAAGCAGTAGATAACAACCCATTGAAGATAGATAACAACCCACTGAAGATAGATAACAACCTATTGAAGATAGATAACAACCCATTGAAGATAGATAACAACCTATTGAAGATAGATAACAACCCATTGAAGATAGATAACAACCCATTGAAGATAGATAACAACCCATTGAAGATAGATAACAACCCATTGAAGATAGATAACAACACGCTGAAGATATATAACAACCTATTGAAGATAGATAACAACCCATTGAAGATCGATAACAACCTATTGAAGATAGATAACAACCTATTGAAGATCGATAACAACCTATTGAAGATAGATAACAACCCATTGAAGATTGATAACAGCCCATTGAAAATCGATAACAACCCATTGAAGATAGATAACAACCCATTGAAGATAGACAACAACCCATTGAATATAGATAATAACCCATTGAAGATAGATAACAACCTATTGAAGATAGATAATAACCCATTGAAGATAGATAACAACCTATTGAAGATAGATAACAACCTATTGAAGATAGATAACAACCCATTGAAGATAGATAACAACCCATTGAAGATAGATAACAACACGCTGAAGATATATAACAACCTATTGAAGATAGATAACAACCTATTGAAGATAGATAACAACCTATTGAAGATAGATAACAACCCATTGAATATAGATAACAACCTATTGAAGATAGATCACAACCCATTGAAGATAGATCACAACCCATTAAAGATGGGCCACAACCCATAGAAGATGGATCACAACCCATTGAAGATAGATAACAACCCATTGAAGATAGATAACAACCCATTGAAGATAGATAACAACCTATTGAAGATAGATAACAACCCATTGAAGATAGATAACAACCTATTGAAGATAGATAACAACCCATTGAAGATAGATAACAACCCATTGAAGATAGATAACAACACGCTGAAGATATATAACAACCTATTGAAGATAGATAACAACCCATTGAAGATCGATAACAACCTATTGAAGATAGATAACAACCTATTGAAGATCGATAACACCCTATTGAAGATAGATAACAACCCATTGAAGATTGATAACAGCCCATTGAAAATCAATAACAACCCATTGAAGATAGATAACAACCCATTGAAGATAGACAACAACCCATTGAATATAGATAATAACCCATTGAAGATAGATAACAACCTATTGAAGATAGATAACAACCCATTGAAGATCGATAACAACATATTGTTTTCACTATATATTTTACCTCTTGGGGATGTTATTCGAAAACATAATGTTAACTTTCACTGCTATGCAGATGACACACAGCTGTACATTTCAATTAAACATGGTGAAGCCCCAAAATTGCCCTTGCTAGAAGAATGTGTTTCAGACATAAGGAAGTGGATGGCTGCAAACTTTCTACTTTTAAACTCGGACAAAACAGAGATGCTTGTTCTAGGTCCCAAGAAACAAAGAGATCTTCTGTTGAATCTGACAATTAATCTTAATGGTTGTACAGTCGTCTCAAATAAAACTGTGAAGGACCTCGGCGTTACTCTGGACCCTGATCTCTCTTTTGAAGAACATATCAAGACCATTTCAAGGACAGCTTTTTTCCATCTACGTAACATTGCAAAAATCAGGAACTTTCTGTCCAAAAATGATGCAGAAAAATTAATCCATGCTTTTGTCACTTCCAGGTTAGACTACTGCAATGCTCTACTTTCCGGCTACCCGGATAAAGCACTAAATAAACTTCAGTTAGTGCTAAATACGGCTGCTAGAATCCTGACTAGAACCAAAAAATGTGATCATATTACTCCAGTGCTAGCCTCTCTACACTGGCTTCCTGTCAAAGCAAGGGCTGATTTCAAGGTTTTACTGCTAACCTACAAAGCATTACATGGGCTTGCTCCTATCTATCTCTCTGATTTGGTCCTGCCGTACATACCTACACGTACGCTACGGTCACAAGACGCAGGCCTCCTAATTGTCCCTAGAATTTTTAAGCAAACAGCTGGAGGCAGGGCTTTCTCCTATAGAGCTCCATTTTTATGGAACGGTCTGCCTACCCATGTCAGAGACGCAAACTCGGTCTCAACCTTTAAGTCTCTACTGAAGACTCATCTCTTCAGTGGGTCATATGATTGAGTGTAGTCTGGCCCAGGAGTGGGAGGGTGAACGGAAAGGCTCTGGAGCAACGAACCACCCTTGCTGTCTCTGCCTGGCCGGTTCCCCTCTTTCCACTGGGATTCTCTGCCTCTAACCCTATTACAGGGGCTGAGTCACTGGCTTTACTGGGGCTCTCTCATGCCGTCCCTGGAGGAGGTGCGTCACCTGAGTGGGTTGAGTCACTGATGTGGTCATCCTGTCTGGGTTGGCGCCCCCCCCCCCCCCCCCCCCCCCCCCTTAAGTTGTGCCGTGGCGGAGGTCTTTGTGGGCTATACTCAGCCTTGTCTCAGGATGGTAAGTTGGTGGTTGAAGATATCCCTCTAGTGGTGTGGGGGCTGTGCTTTGGCAAAGTGGGTGGGGTTATATCCTTCCTGTTTGGCCCTGTCCGGGGGTGTCCTCGGAGTGGGCCACAGTGTCTCCTGACCCCTCCTGTCTCAGCCTCCAGTATTTATGCTGCAGTAGTTTATGTGTCGGGGGGCTAGGGTCAGTTTGTTATATCTGGAGTACTTCTCCTGTCCTATTCGGTGTCCTGTGTGAATCTAAGTGTGCGTTCTCTAATTCTCTCCTTCTCTCTTTCTCTCTCTCGGAGGACCTGAGCCCTAGGACCATGCCCCAGGACTACCTGACATGATGACTCCTTGCTGTCCCCAGTCCACCTGGCTGTGCTGCTGCTCCAGTTTCAACTGTTCTGCCTTATTATTATTCGACCATGCTGATCATTTATGAACATTTGAACATCTTGGCCATGTTCTGTTATAATCTCCACCCGGCACAGCCAGAAGAGGACTGGCCATCCCACATATGCTCTCTCTAATTCTCTCTTTCTTTCTCTCTCTCGGAGGACCTGAGCCCTAGGACCATGCCCCAGGAATACCTGACATGATGACTCCTTGCTGTCCCCAGTCCACCTGACTGTGCTGCTGCTCCAGTTTCAACTATTCTGCCTTATTATTATTCGACCATGCTGGTCATTTATGAACATTTGAACATCTTGACCATGTTTTGTTATAATCTCCACCCGGCACAGCCAGAAGAGGACTGGCCACCCCACATAGCCTGGTTCCTCTCTAGGTTTCTTCCTAGGTTTTGGCCTTTCTAGGGAGTTTTTCCTAGCCACCGTGCTTCTTCACCTGCATTGCTTGCTGTTTGGGGTTTTAGGCTGGGTTTCTGTACAGCACTTTGAGATATCAGCTGATGTACGAAGGGCTATATAAAATAAATTTGATAAATTTGATTGATATTGAAGATAGATAACAACCTATTGAAGATCGATAATAACCTATTGAAGATAGATAACAACCCATTGAATATAGATAACAACCTATTGAAGATAGATCACAACCCATTGAAGATAGATCACAACCCATTAAAGATGGATCACAACCCATTGAAGATGGATCACAACCCATTGAAGATAGATAACAACCCATTGAAGATAGATAACAACCCATTGAAGATAGATCACAACCCATTGAAGATGGATCACAACCCATTGAAGATAGATAAGAACCCATTGAAGATAGATAATAACCCATTGAAGATAGATAACAACCTATTGAAGATAGAACACAACCCATTGAAGATAGATCACAACCCATTGAAGATGGATCACAACCCATTGAAGATAGATAAGAACCCATTGAAGATAGATAACAACCCATTGAAGATAGATAACAACTCATTGAAATTGACCAGAAATGAATGGATTTCACCACAGACTGTGCTTTCCTTTTAAGGAATAGTGAACCTACTGTATAAACCATTTAAAATACTCTTATCAGGTCCTTACATGTGATGCTTTGCCAAATGTGTCATAAACCTTTTCAATCCTCTATATAGCATATTTTCTTACAAATGATTTGTGCGGCATCTATGAAGGCATTATAAAGAGTTTATTGAGGCTTATAATGGGGTTATGAAGGCTTCATATGGCTTCATTAAAATGGGTTCTATTCTACTGGAGTTATTGTGCAGGATTGGTCCTCTCGCTGGGTGAATTTATGATGACCACCCAGCCTCATTGATCTACTAATCTGAGAGGGTTGGGGAGCTGAAAGAGTCTCATTTAGTTAAAATCATTACCCATGTTACAAGATGGATAGAGCTTTAGGCAGGGAGAGGAGAGAGGGGGAGGGGGAGAGGGGGTTGAGGAGGGGTGGCGGACCGTTCAAAATGAGTTTGTGAAGATCCAGCTGAAATGGATGTGCTATTGGTCACACACGGTGGTATCTTGGACACACACACGTACGTATAATACACACACTCATATATGCACACAAAAACACACACGCACATAAACTCCATACACACACCACACACAGTGGAATCCTGGACACACACACACACACTGCGGAGGCGGGAGCCGCCCTGCTCTATTTTTCCCGCAGAGGGAAGTCTTCACTGGGATCAATAGTGCTTGGTGAGTGATGTATCGACGAGGTGGGGAGACGGGGTGGGTGAGAGATGAGTTCAATATACTTCAATTTACCCTCACTTGCTTTAATTACTTCCACCATAGAGCCTGGGAGTTAGAAGGGTGTGTGTGTGTGTGTGTGTGTGTGTGTGTGTGTGTGTGTGTGTGTGTGTGTGTGTGTGTGTGTGTGTGTGTGTGTGTGTGCGATTGCATGGCTGTGCGTTTGTGTGCGTGCGTGTGCGTGTTTGTGTGTGTGGGTGTGTGTGTGTGTGTGTGTGTGCGTGTTTGTGTGTGTGGGTGTGTGTGTGTTTATAAGGGAAGGAGAGTGTACCTTCCTATCCTCCCTATATGGCTAGGGAAACCCCCCACTGTCTTTCCCATAGTGATAGTAGTATCACCAGCACTATTCATGAATGTTTGTTGTACCATGGCATCACAGCTCGGCTGTTTAATACTTCACTGTGCATATTATTACTGCTGGAGGCTGCTGTTTTATGTCTTTGTGATGTTGGGGGATTGAAGATAAGTGAGTTGTTGGAATTAGATATTAGGTGAAGTTAGGAGGTCAACGAAGGTAAAATTATCATGCTGATTTAAGTGCAAACGACTTGAAATGATTGGGCAGTGAGATGAGGATGAAAGTAGATTTTAGAGGGCTGGCAAGCAGTAGTATTAAGCCTTGTGAATGTACTGCTCTCTCTCTCTGTCTCTCTCTCTCTCTCTGTGTCTCTGTCTCACTCTCAATGTCTCACTCTCAATGTATCTCTCCCTCCCTCTGTCCAGCTCCTTCTCAACCCCCTGTCTCTCCCTCTGTCTCTTCTCGGCCTGATAAGGTAATGGATGTCTCTCTTCCTTTTAAGATTTTAATGGAACTTTTGGGACTGAATCCATAACATTGACATGGTCCCATGTTCGCAATAAGCCATGCAAATTAGTTTCTACAACAAGGCTGCACACACATAAATACACACACACACACACACACACACACACACACACACACACACCCTTTACACACAGTCCTCTGGGGAACGGTTTGACAATCACTTCTCCTCCTTCTGCTTAATCTCTCCATTTAGACACATAAAAGGAACGTTAAGAGTCGGTTTAGTTGCCGATGTGTGAAGAAATGTCTGTTTTTAATGCTGAGCAACACAACAACTGTTCTTGTAATCTTGAAAGCAACGCATATGCCAAACGCTTATTATCGTGTGTGTGCGTGTGTGTGTGTGTGTGTGTGTGTGTGTGTGTGTGTGTGTGTGTGTGTGTGTTCACTGAGGCTGCTCGAAACACCTGTTTACCTAAAGCTTGTGTTAGTTAGGAAGGCAGCCGGGAAGGTGCGACTGGAACCTTTAAATGAGTGTAAAAGGAGCTCTGCCAAATAGAAGTTTGACCCTAATGTTAACTTCCTAATGAGGAAGTAGAGGGTCATATGTCCAACATATTCTCTCCTATCGGTTTACCTTCTTCCTGTCTTTTGTCTGTATCTCTCTTTTTTGTCTTTATTTTATCCCTTTCTTTCTCTTGTTGTGGTAGCGTGACCACGCAGGTGTGTGGTAGGACACCTTGGACTTGAGAAGTCACCGGTAAAACTCCCTCTCTACATCCACATAGCGATGGGAAACAGTTAGCCTACGTGATTATTCCACTTGATTAGGGTTCCCCTCTATTTCCTCTGTTGGTTTGACATTGTGTTGTGATCCTGTGGACTTCACTCGTGATTTACCTCATTGGTCCTGGTCTTCACCTTGGTAGCGTCCCAAAATGGCTCCCTTTATAGTGCACTACCTATTGGCCCTATTGGGCACTTGTCAAAACTAGGGAATAGGATGCCATTTGAGACACAGGCCTTGTTTTCCCCCTTCCCTAGGTCTAATTTGTGCTTGTATATAATTATATTTTGGTCAGAGGGTAAAAACAGTCACTATGCAGCTACTTGACACTGCCTCAATACTCCATGTTCTAGTTATGAACATGCCATGCTGCTTTCAGCAGTAATGACAGAGGCAGAGATGTACTATGTAGGTTCAGTCTTTGGTATGACGTTCTCTCTCATTGGATTCTGTTTAGAGCAGAGTTGATTCTGGAGTGTATTTAAACTCAGAATATGTCGGACATCTTGTAATGTTTTAGTGTTTTGGTTTCCAGCCCCAACCTCACCCCACCTGCCCCACTACCATCTATAGAGCAGACCAAGACCGTGGAGATCACAGGTGTGTGTGTGCTTCCGTGTGTGTATGTGTGTGTACATGCTTTGACGAGTGCAGGAGGAACACCTGTGCGGTCTGCTTCAGCTGCAGATATGGAGGGAGAGATCACTGACTTCCACACCTGCCTGGTAAGAACAACACACACACACACACACACACACACAATCACGCAACGGAATATGGGGATTTTATCTATTCCAACTTGAACATCATGACATGGCAGGCTCTGATGTTTCTCTCTGATTCTCTCTTTCACTCCATCTGCACTCAAGCGTGCAAGCTGCACACACACACACACACACACACACACACACACACACACACACACACGCACACACACACTGCACAGACAAATACATTCACCAACACCCTTGGAGAATGCTTTGTGTTTCCTTTAAGGACATGTCTCAGTGTTACTGTGAAAGTCACTCAGAGCTGCACCACTTCTAGAGAACAACCTAGACCGTACAGGTAACACAGACATGGACTCTAGTTCACTCCTCTCTTCTAGAGAACAACCTAGACCGTACAGGTAACACAGATATGGACTCTAGTTCACTCCTCTCTCAGATCCTCTGGTGGTTGGTTGTCGTGAGGTGTGATTATTTCTTCAGGGAAAGGAAAACCCCACTTAGAGTACAGACAGACAGACAGACAGACAGACAGACAGACAGACAGACAGACAGACAGACAGACAGACAGACAGACAGACAGACAGACAGACAGACAGACAGACAGACAGACAGACAGACAGACAGACAGAGAACCACACACACACACACAAACAGCAGCAGCAGTCAAAGGCTCCCAGTCAGGAGAACCCCTGGCTCACCATCACAGACATTCAGAGATCACACATCGGTGGCTACACACATACTGTACACACATAGACACACACACACACACACAGGTACATCAAATAATGTACCTTACACTCACATTTCTCTTTCTCCCCACTAAAAAATATCTTCAAAGGCCTGTCGACACAGAGAACACAACCATGACTGACATACACAACGTTTTGTTCCCCACTCACAACCCCACCTGTTTTGGGATGGCTTTAAGTCATAGCCCCTCTCTCTCATCTCAATGCTGGTACTCAGACACCATCCCCTCTCAGTTCTCAAACACTACACCCCTATCAAGGTGGGATTATTTTGGGAAAGGTGCGTTCAACACACCCTGAACCCGTGTCCTTTGACACAAGTCACATTGTATCAATGTGTCTGCTGCCTGCTATTGCACGAAGCCAACCGAGACTGACACGGGGCCAACACACACACACACCCACACACACACACACACACACACACACACACACTCACGCCCAGGAGGTTGAATCACAAAGAGGATCCGCCGCACCATAACTAGAAGGACTGAAACACAGCGCCTTGCGTTGCCAGTCAGTGTCTCTCATAGACAGTCCCTCATTCCTTCCTCTCTGGATGACTTAATGCTTTTCTTTCCCTCCGTCCCACTCCCGCGTTCCTCCCTTCATTCCAGGAGGGAGAGGTGTTTACTGTGGCACAGTGCAGTCTTCTTTCCCTCCGTCCCACTCCCGCGTTCCTCCCTTCATTCCAGGAGGGAGAGGTGTTTACTGTGGCACAGTGCAGTCTTCTTTCCCTTCGTCCCTCCCGCGTTCCTCCCTTCATTCCAGGAGGTGCACTAGTTTTGAACAGTCCACATGTGTACAAACTGAATCTCAAGTTGCACACTATTCCCCAGATAGTTCAAATGTTTTTTACAAGAGCCAAGTGAATAGTGCTGGTTCTAGTCAAAAGAAGTGCACACTATATGACGTGTGGGCTCTCGTCAAAAGAAGTGCACTAGATAGGGACTAGGATGCCATTTGAGACTGTCTGTGTCTGTCTCACATCTCTCTGGGACGGCGGTCAGAGCTGCCACATGAGAGAGCTGCTGGATAAGGAAGTGTCTTTGAGGTCGTATTGTTTGTATTGGAGGTGAATGGATCGTTCAGAGCAGGTGTCACCCTCAAAGACAAATTATTGTAGACCCTAGGGAATGAAATAGACATAGAGACAGTCCAGGGTTGAGGACAGAGAGGAGCGGGGGGTGAATTATCTCAGTGATTTTAAAACATCACTGTAACAGTGTAGTTTTCATGTATGTCATTTTAACATCTCTGAGACATCAACACTAAAATGAACTCAGACAGCATGTGATAACTTAATAACCTCTCAATAACCAATAAGAGGTAATATTCCCCTGTTTTTCCAGTCTGAAACACGCAATATATAAACGTTTATACATTTCCTATATATATTTAAAATGTCAGCTTAAGTGGCATATATTTTAAATGTCACATTTGACATCATCTATTTAAGCAATAAGGCCCGGGGAGGTGTGGTATATGGCCAATATACCACGGCCACGGGCTGTTCTTATGCACGACGCAAAGTGGAGTGCCTGGACACAGCCCTTAGCCGTGGTATATTGGCCGTATATCACAAACCCCTGAGGAGCCTTATTGCTGTTATAAACTGGTTACCAATGCAATTAGAGCAGTAAAAATAAATGTTTTGTCACACTCATGGTATACGGTCTGATATAGCACGGCTGTCAGCCAATCAGCATTCAGGGCTGGAACCACCCAGTTTATAATAGTAATCAGACCATGCTTCAGTATTACTGTATGTTATTGTATTTGTATGAAGAAGACAGACCAGTGTATCTGAAGTGTTAACAGGTTTATTCCTCACTGGAACCCAGTGGAACTCTGGCTCTTTCTGATGACATAAGAGAAACATGGACGCCCCGATGATGACAAGCTCGGGAATAGTGACAACGCGGCCTTACACAAACCATTGTCTAAATAAAAACTCCTAGGAAAATATTTCTTCAGTCAGTTTGAAAGGACATGTCAAATGCAGTACTTTACACAGTGGCACAAAATACATCTCTGAGGGCTTATTTTTAATATCTTATATATACCTGTAAAAAATATATTCTCAAAATAAATAAATATATAAAATAAATATATGTCCCAGAAAAATGCATAAATTAAAAAAACTGAAACAGGCTAAGGTTATTTTGTAAGTCTTTTTTTCTCGTCCATGCTCGTGTCAGGGAATAGAATGCAGTTACGGAAGGTTCAGAACAGAATTCCTTCACAAATCTTCTAGAGTGTTTCGTCAAAACAGTCCACCTTGGGGTACCACAGAAGAACACAAAGTCTACACTCCGCTGGAGGACCATCCACTCTTCTTCTCCTACTCCCATTTCACTACAGATAGATTGACCAATCAGAATGTCAGAAGCCACTCAGGGGGTGGTGAAGAAGAACCATCCGGAAAGATGACATCAGCAGCTCTGGAGGTGATCCATTCACCTTCCAACACGATGCTCAAAACAAAGATGGCCACCAGGCCAGCCTCTCTTTTGGCCAAATAGCCCCTATTAAACACCTGTACTCCTTTCTCCTGGGGCTGCACCGGCCTTGACCCATTTTCGGGGACCGCAAGGCCAGGCTTCACACATATTTGCTATCCACCCCACAGCCCCCAAGCGACCTTTCCTCCATTTTGTTTCCATAGGAAGCCATAGGGAGACTAACGATATGCAGACCCTTCATAGGAGAGTACTGAGAGTCACGGTGCAGTGTGCTGGGTGTGTAGCGCCGCAGGGACCAACACACTCTCACCGGGTCTCAGCTGTGGCCCAGGACCTCTCTGTAGAGTTCGGGTACACGGTCGGGATCTACGGGCCTGGGCAGGAAGTGGGTGAAGCGCTGGTGTCGCCGGGAGCGGGCACCGTCCCTGGACGTGCCGTCCTTGTTGAGCGCCACGAAGTAGTGCGCTCCCCGGTCACCATGTCTGTAGAGGTTGGATGAGTACGTGTTGTACCAGTTCTCCTCAAACTGCTCCCGGAACACGCACTCGGCTGTCAGCTTCTCCTAGAGAGAGAGAGAGAGAGGGAGACAGAGAGGGGGGGGGGGGGGGGGGGGGAGAGGTGATTAGTGAAATGTTACACAACAGAGCAGTGTCATCTCAGTGTCAATGCTCACACACAAATACACACTTCCTTGCAGAACAAAATGTGTGCCACCTGCTGGTTGGTCATATCTTATCACCCTCCCAGATTAACAGGACAACAGAGGAGGCAGAGGAATTCTCTCTTTCAGTTGATGCTGAATAGTAACCTCTGTTATCACCTCCTACACAGAGATGCCCATGAGAATGGAGAGCAGCACTGAATACAAGACACATCATATGTAGACTACAGTTTATCAGTCTATGTAGACTGTATGTAGGCAGTATGATGGGTATATGTAGGCAGTGGGTATGCAGTAGGCAGTATGAAGGGTATATGTAGGCTGTATGCAGGCACTATGGAGGGTATATGTAGGCAGTATGCAGTCAGTATGAAGGGTATATGTAGGCAGTATGAAGGGTATATGTAGGCAGTAAGCAGGCAGTATGAAGTGTATATGTAGGCAGTATGAAGGGTATATGTAGGCAGTATGAAGGGTATATGTAGGCAGTATGATGGGTATATGTAGGCAGTAGGTATGCAGTAGGCAGTATGAAGGGTATATGTAGGCAGTATGCAGTCAGTATGAAGGGTATATGTAGACAGTATGAAGGGTATATGTAGACAGTATGAAGGGTATATGTAGGCAGTATGCATGCAGTATGAAGGGTATATGTAGGCGGTATGAAGGTATATGTAGGCAGTGTGCAGGCAGTATGAAGGGTGTATTGTATTCAGTAGGTATGCATTAGGCAGTATGAAGGCAGTGTGCAGGCAGTATGAAGGGTATATGTAGGCAGTATGAAGAGTATATTAAGCCAGTATGAAGGGTATATGTAGGCAGTATGCAGGCAGTATGAAGGGTATATGTAGGCAGTATGAAGGGTGTATTGTATTCAGTAGGTATGCATGCAGTATGAAGGCAGTGTGCAGGCAGTATGAAGGGTATATGTAGGCAGTGTGAAGGGTGTATTGTATTCAGTAGGTATGCATTAGGCAGTATGAAGGGTATATGTAGACAGTATGAAGGGTATATGTAGGCGGTATGAAGGGTATATGTAGGCAGTGTGCAGTCAGTATGAAGGGTATATGTAGACAGTATGAAGGGTATATGTAGACAGTATGAAGGGTATATGTAGGCAGTATGCATGCAGTATGAAGGGTATATGTAGGTGGTATGAAGGTATATGTAGGCAGTGTGCAGGCAGTATGAAGGGTGTATTGTATTCAGTAGGTATGCATTAGGCAGTATGAAGGCAGTGTGCAGGCAGTATGAAGGGTATATGTAGGCAGTATGAAGAGTATATTAAGCCAGTATGAAGGGTATATGTAGGCAGTATGCAGGCAGTATGAAGGGTATATGTAGGCAGTATGAAGGGTGTATTGTATTCAGTAGGTATGCATGCAGTATGAAGGCAGTGTGCAGGCAGTATGAAGGGTATATGTAGGCAGTGTGAAGGGTGTATTGTATTCAGTAGGTATGCATTAGGCAGTATGAAGGGTATATGTAGACAGTATGAAGGGTATATGTAGGCGGTATGAAGGGTATATGTAGGCAGTGTGAAGGGTGTATTGTATTCAGTAGGTATGCATTAGGCAGTATGAAGAGTATATGAAGGCAGTATGAAGGGTATATGTAGGCAGCATGTAGGCTATATACCAATGTAAATACTTACAGAGCCGTAGAGGTCTCCCTTGCTGTTCATGCCCAGGTATAATCCACTGTCCACCCCACGGATGCTCACCATCCCCACAGCCAAGCTGATGAACTCCAAAATACCTGCTCATCAAACCAGAAGGACACCATTAGATTAACATCACATATTATGATGTCACAAGTCACAAGTTCAGCCAGTCATTGAGGGATATATTATTCAACGCTTAGTACTGAATTCATACTCTTATGTCTATCATGGAAGCTGTTATCAGTAGGCATTATTTGCTATCTTGCTGATAAGAAGGTCAGTTAGGAAAGGTAAAGAAATTCTGCCAATCTAATCTCCCTTGGGGAAATGAATTGTGTTGCAATATGTGCGAACATATTATGGGGTGTCTGAAATAGTAACTATGGTACAAAAACACATGCACACATTATAGATTAGACAGGATGCAATAGGTATATGTGTCCATAATCATAACATTATAATATTCATAATATAAATATAATTCGTCTATTCAGAATCATATTCAGAATACTAAGAATAACAATGATCATTATACACCTTATACTACTGCCATAACTGTATAATAACTGCATTATTGCGCCGAAATATTTTCTAATGCCTTACCAAATCTGCTATGGTCTTTCCTGGTGCCTTGCACTGTGCCATCGGGCAGTATCTCGAGGTGGAACCCGGTCCTGCAGTACAGCTGCCTCCTCCGTAGAATCCCCTTCAGATGCGTCAGATCCGACGGCGTGCTCCGCGACAACCTCTCGGCCGACACCAGGTGCTCGCTCATCAGTCCGGGGGTGTCCCCAGCGGGCGTCAGGACAAAATGCGATCCGTGTCCGAAGCTATCCAGGCCGTGCAAGGAAAATGTACCCACCTCGCCCACTGCCCCCATCACAAAAACCACCGCCCCGCACGCTTCACAACCAGCCGCCTTGAACCGGGTAGAAAAGTTAACGTACTGTGCTCCTGAAAGAGGGATCCTCCTGAGTGAATGTGTGTTTTTGCGCAGTCACCAAATGCGTTTTTTCTCTCTCTTGCAAGTGCGCGTTTTATTTACATCCGCATATTATCCGTTTATCCTCAGTTCAGCACATGCTCTCCTCTCTCGACCTCGGGCTACTCCCCTTTGCTCTGTTTGTTCGTCCGGGTTTTCCTCCCCTCGCAGTCGTTGATGCGGTTGCCGGGAGAGTGCTCAGCTCGTGCTCACTGCGTTCTGCAAATGAAGAGTGCGAGCGTGAGAGTGCGAGCGCCACTTTAAATATATTCCGTATGTAAATTCCCTCTTGCCGTATGCTAATGAGACGCTTTATAGATTTCTTTTTGAAACATAACTCCTTGATCCTTGACCGTCCTCACACCTTTGATGTTCAGTTTCATCTGCATCGCCGATTATCATCATCCCGTAGATGGATTATGAAAAGTACTGTAAGCGATTTGAAAGGAGAACAAGTGAGAGAGAAGTCAATGAGAGTTGGTCCTTTAATAAAACGCCGTGTGAATCAATGAGGTTTTCTCTATGGTGTCGCAGGGGAATGCGCAGTAGCCTATGTACAGAACACTACGGCTTCCCTGGCTGGCTCCAAGTGGTTTGGTGCACTAGGCGAGTGCAGCCAGTGAAGAGGTGTGTGTGAGTGTGTGTGAGTGTGTGGTGGGGGGGGGGGCGTGTGTGTCAAAGACGTATGGCAGGTGGAGAGGCAATGGATGGGAGGGAGGGGAGAACAGAACAAGACTAGGGGATGCGAGGCGGTGCTTTGAGTTGACAATTGCACTGACTGTCAGGAGTGTTATGTTCTCCACAAATAAATAATCTGCAGCAGTGTGTGTTAAGGGGGTGTGTGTTTGTGTTTCTATTGTGTGTGTATGGGTGCGTGCGCGCACGTGTTCATACAGTAGATAATTACTATCATCCTAAACGCTTTATAACCCTACGGCTCGAGTGACTCAGGTGCAGTCATTTGCTGCTGGGGGTGAGAGAAAAACGTCCCCTTCTTGTGCGTCATTTTCGCGCACAGATGTTGATTTATTGCCGCGCTTGTTTTATGTAATCCAGCGGCTGTTCCGCGGCGTGTTTAGAAACAGAACCCGCCGCACATCTGTGCAAACTGCATCACTTGACAGTCAATCTTCCACTGATCTCCTGGCCTCTTTGAACACGCTCTTCTTAATTGTGGTCTTAAAGAGCATAGGAATCAAAGACCAGAGCGATCAAAGTTGAGAGATCTTGTAAGGGGACCAACAACAGTCAGGGGGAACTTGGAGGTAGAAACCTGTTTGAACCTAGAGCTTCAAAATACCCAGATAGGCCGCGGTTACCTGACACCGTCACCGAGAGTTCCCCCAGAAATACAACACAATAGTTCAAGCCACTTTTCCAATATTATAAACGTTTGCAAATAGCCTGTTGTGTATACGATGAATAACACTATCCCCATGTAGACTATTGTATTCGATTGATTTGGAGCATGGGACAATATGGTAGCCTACCAGCGCATCAAATAGTTCAAGCCACTTTGCCCATATTAGCGAGCCTACATGTACAGATAGTCTCCAGTGTATAGGCCTATGCCCTAACATGTATTGCATTGAATTGATTCTGGCCTGGGAGAATAGGGTACCGGGGAGGCAGCCAGTGACCTGAGTCTAACTGATAGGGTACAGGGCAGCAGCGCGTGCAATGCATCTGCCTGGGCCTGGGAATCGACTGGTTGCAAATGACCTAGTGACCATTTCCACACATAGGTGATTCATCAACATCTCTCTCCGGGGACCTTTCTCTCCCTGTTGGGTTCCCAGGGCTCATTAGTATTTATGATTTCCCCAAAAAATACCTTGAAACAAAATCGATGCGCGCGGCGCAGAAGCGATCAATCAATATGCGCGCGCGGATCGATGCGCCACAATGAAGACGTCAATTACGTGCCACATTTCCTGATGACATTGGCATTAGATTAATTGTTCCCAGGGTCACATTGAAATATCTTCCCACTGCACATTGTGGAGCTCCGTGCAGAGTAAATGCAGTGTTGTTTGATATATATATAATGGGAGTGGGGAGAAAACCACACAGGCCTTTGCATGACCAGGTGGTTGCAGGCATCAAAGGGAACTTGAAGAACCCATCGGCTTAACGTTGATATATAAAGCATTAGTGTATAGCCAATGGAGTAAGTCGCATGCAGCAATCTTTGTACTCTTAATATCTGTCTTACTTCGAAACGTACTTGATCCAGCTGTAAGAAGTTATTGTGTAACATCATAATGAAACAACATGATCACGATTTGCAATAAATACACATTTTTTTATGAATACAACTTTTCTTAAAACTTTGCCCCAACACTCGGGACCATATAATAGCCAACAGAGAAACGACGTATTACTTACTAGTCTACATTATGTTTTATTTGCAGTCTCTTGCCATTCGTGTGAATAGGGCTTGTCAAAATTAGCATGCGTCCTGATTCTCCTGAATGTAAAAAATATTGGCTTCTAATTAGAATAGTAACGCAACTATGTATATAATTCACCAAGGTTCAGAAATAAGCACCTTATTCTGTCCCAAACCCATTGAAGCATCATATCCATCTGTTTTGGCGGCTGGTTCAAAGCCGAACTTCGATCAGAGCCGCAGCATCCCAAACTCCAGTGAATCAGAGCGAGAATATGATCCACATCTCGCGAGGAGGGAGAATACGTTTATCCTTCAATACTCTCATCATAGCAACAACAATGGCCGCTTTTCGCAGACTGGCTTCAATCGTAAACAGGTTAAATGTCTGGTCCGCTCCGAGAAACGAGCTCCTCGGCGCTCAGACGACTACCGGAGGTAGGACACAGAGATGCCTAGCTGTTGGGATGTGTCTCGCAACCGGGGGAGCGGTGGCATTTTATTTTTACAACGACATGTACAGTCAAAGATGCAGGAAGAGGATGGGATATCGCTTCAGTGGCCGCGACCTGCTCCCTGTCCTTTCCGCTGTAGAAGCACAGCAAAAGGTATAGGCTTCTAATTTACACTATGTGCTATGACAAGATAGTCTATGAAAAATGCCACGCAGCGAGTACTCTTGTCCCCGAAAAGTATTCGTATGTTGACAGAATACAAACTGTCAAAGGCATTCTGCCATGAATGTGTTATAGCCTAAGTGGGTGAGCGTGATCTGAGAATTCGAGAAGCGCAGCGCCTATTTCAATGTGTTTTAGTAATATGTTCTTCTTTTGAAATGTTGTTTGGAAACCACAGACTTATGACTAGCCTAGTAGGCTACTAGTTACATTTTTCGCAGAGCGGATAAATAGTGTCATTTCTCTACTGTACAACGGAAACATTAGGCCCAGTTTTTCCAGAGATGATATCGAGGCACACTGGAGAAGGAAGGGCGCTCTCCGCTCGAGACGGTGCTGAAATGACACGCGCGTGCCCCTTTGACGTAGTTACGGCAAAGGAGGCTTTCACTGCCAACGACTGTTCTTACACTTCCTAACAAAATAATACAAATGGATTTCTTATTGTAATTTTATTATAAACATATGCTCGTTATTTCTTATAGCATGACCAACTTAATTGGTAATGGAAAGTACATGTAAACAACCAAGTATTTCAAATCATCCCCACTTGTGGGAGGATATCATATTTTGGTTCTCATGGTCTGGATGACTCTGTTAGGATATTTTTTTTACATGCCCTTATATGGGTACTCAAAACACCATTTTCTATTGAGGTTTTAAGATCTGTTGATTGAATTCTCTTGACTTTTATTTGAGTACTTAAACATGTATGTAGGTTACAGACATATGCCTTTTACTGATTTGTGTGTAGGCCTAATTCTGCTTGATAAGGCACTGTTGGGGTAAATATTAAAGTTCCATTGGAGACATTGACATTTACCTCTTGGAATGCATGCCACAGTGTGATGGAATGGTTGGAATGCATGCCACAGTGTGATGGAATGGTTGGAATGCATGCCACAGTGTGATGGAATGGTTGGAATGCATGCCATAGTGTGATGGAATGGTTGGAATGCATGCCATAGTGTGATGGAATGGTTGGAATGCATGCCACAGTGTGATGGAATGGTTGGAATGCATGCCACAGTGTGATGGAATGGTTGGAATGCATGCCATAGTGTGATGGAATGGTTGGAATGCATGCCATAGTGTGATGGAATGGTT
>NC_048574.1:72587267-72589767 GCF_013265735.2 Oncorhynchus mykiss
AGTGAAAGTGGTGCAGTGTGTCTTGGTGTATTTAGTTCAGGCTGTATGACAGTGACAGAACTACATGATGTCATAATGCTATAGGCTGTATGACAGAGACAGTGCTACATGATGTCATAATGCTACAGGATGTATGACAGTGACAGTGCTACATGCTGTCATAATGCTACAGGCTGTGTGACTGTGACAGTGCTACATGATGTCATAATGCTACAGGCTATATGACAGTGATAGTGTTGCGGTGTGTCTAGCTGTACAGGCTCTGGTCACAGTGTGGTTCCTCTAAGCCGGGGCCGGTCCCCCCTGTGGTCACCTTACGGTCGCCCTGGTAAACCCTAAAAATAGAATCACTCTCTCTGCTCTTCCCATGCCATCCTCTCATCCTATACTTTCCTCTCTTCTCACCCTCTTCTCTTCTCCACCTCTCCCCTCAGTTCCCTCTCCTCTTTTCCTTGTCACCCTCTCTTTCTTTATCCTTCCTCTTCTCTGTTTTCCTCCCCCTTTCGTTCTTCCCCTTTCATTTCCCTCTCTTTGCTCCATCCAATGCTTTCCCTCCCCTCCCCGCCCCTCCTCTCTTCTCCTCCTCTCTCTTCTCCTCTTCACCCTCTCCTCCATTCCTCTAGAAACATGCAGCAGCTATCTTCCGACAGCAGAGCCTTCTGCCCTCCATCCATCCTCTCCAACATAAAAATTGAAACAGTGAAAATGAATCACATACATTAATAAGACGTGTACTGTACCACAGAGAGAGAGAGAGACATACTGTACGAGAGGGAGAGAGATGGATACTGTTCGAGAGAGAGGCAGGGACCCGGTCGCAATTAAAGCAATTGCTTGTGGAGTACGTAACAGTGGAATCACATGGCTGTTGATTCCCCACGGTGATAATTATAACACGCTCAGCAGCATGCCGTACTGCCTTCCCCAACCAGGAAGCTAAATATAAACCTCTCTCAATTATGTACCTCTCCTCCCTCTACACCTCTCTCTCCTCTCCTCCCTTACCCCTCTCTCTCTCCCCTTCCTCCCTTACCCCTCTCTCTTTCTTCTCCTTCCTCTACCCCTCTCTCTCCTCTCCTCCCTCTACCCCTCTCTCTCTCCTCTCCTAACTCTACCTCTCTTTCTCCTCTCCTCCCTCTACCCCCCTCTCTCCTCTCCTCCCTTTATCCCTCTCTCTCTCTTCCCACTACCCCTCTCTCTCTCCTCTCCTCCCTCTACCCCTCTCTTTCTCCTCTCCTCCTGTCACGTTCGTTGAAAGGAGTAGACCAAGGCGCAGCGTGCGTAGGGTTCCACATATTTTAATAAACAAACAAAACAATAAAGCACAAACGAAATGTGAAGCTACTGGTGTGCACACAGGCAACTAACTGTAGATAAGATCTCACAAATCACAATTAAGGAAATGGCTACCTAAATATAATCCCCAATCAGAGACAATGATAAACAGCTGCCTTTGATTGGGAACCATATCAGGCCACCACAGAAGTACAATTCACCTAGAAGACCCACCCTAGTCACTATCACGCCCCAACTAACATAGAGAATGAACAGCTCTCTAAGGTCAGGGCGTGACAGTGGGCATCTACCGTCGGGGGCAGCTACGGTGCGGGGCGAAGTACCCACTCCGCTCGCAGATATGTCTTTATCCAAGGCGGCTCTGGTGCGTGGACCGTCGCTGGAGGCTCCGGACCGTAGATCGTCGCGGTAGGCTCTGGACTGAGAACCCCTGCTGGAGGCTCTGGTTTGATGACCGTCGCTGGAGGCTCCGGACCGTAGATCGTCGCGGTAGGCTCTGGATTGAGAACCCCTGCTGGAGGCTCTGGTTTGATGACCGTCGCTGGAGGCTCCGGACCGTAGATCGTCGCGGTAGGCTCTGGACTGAGAACCCCTGCTGGAGGCTCTGGTTTGATGACCGTCGCTGGAGGCTCCGGACGGTAGATCGTCGCGGTAGGCTCTGGACTGAGAACCCCTGCTGGAGGCTCTGGTTTGATGACCGTCGCTGGAGGCTCTAGACCGTAGATCGTCGCGGTAGGCTCTGGACTGAGAACCCCTGCTGGAGGCTCTGGTTTGATGACCGTCGCTGGAGGCTCTGGGCCGCAGACCGTCGCTGGAGGCTCCGGACCGCAGACCGTCGCTGGAGGTTCCGGACCGCAGACCTTCGCTGGAGGCTCCGGACCGCAGACCGTCACTGGAGGTTCCGAACCGCCGACCTTCGCTGGAGGCTCTGGACCGCAGACCATCGCTGGAGGCTCCGGACTGCAGACCGTCTCAGGAGGTTCCGGACCGCAGACCGTCTCAGGAGGTTCCGGACCGTGGACCGTCTCAGGAGGTTCCGGACTGTGGACCGTCATTGGAGGTTCCGGACTGTGGACCGTCGTTGGAGGTTCCGGACTGTGGACCGTCGTTGGAGGTTCCGGACTGTGGACCGTCATTGGAGGTTCCGGACTGTGGACCGTCGTTGGAGGTTCCGGACTGTGAAATGTCGCCGGAACCTCTGGAC